>NC_092350.1:46729182-47029182 GCF_963676685.1 Mytilus edulis
GAAGATACAAAAGAAGACTTTAGGGATCACGTCAAAAAGTATCCCCAATCACTCATGACATTGCTCAACCTCTGTGACAATAGGTGTATTCCTTTTAACAATAAACTTTCTGGTGAAAGTCAAGAAAATCAAGTTAGAAGTTTGATAAACACAGTGGATAAGGTTGTTAACGAAAATGGTGGTGTTTGCTACACAAATGAAATGTACGAAGAAGCCGAAAAAACACTGCGAAGGCGTGAAAGTGAAATTAAGAGACAGTTGATGGAAGAGCAACAAAGGAAAGTACAAATTCTTCGACATGAGTTTGATGAAAAGTTTGCATTAGCGATTGGGAAAACAGAGCGCAGACGCGAACAACAGATAGAAGATTTGAAAAAGGAAAACGAACGGAAAGTGCGGGAAGTAGAGGAAAGCTATAGAAAACAACAGGAAGACTCCGCTTTACGTGACAACTCAAGGAAAGGGATTGAAAAGGAAGAAGACGATGTACTTTCACAAATATTGACAGGAGTAAAAGGAGCTGCAAGAATAATTGTTGAAGCTGTGAACAGCTGTTCCATAATGTAAAAAGAAAATAACGTATTTTAGTCTTTTTGTCTCAGGCTTACACAGATTTAAGTATTTGTGAAAAGTTTTCAAATAAATTCATAGTGTTGATGATCTTATTTTACTGTATAGCATTGAATGAAACGTGTTCGTTTGCGTAATTATAGCTTTTCGTGTCTAACGTGACGGTACCCAAATTGCACATATTTTGATAGTTTTTTCACCTACGTTTTTTTATGATCAATACAAAAATTTCCATTTTGTGTTTATTTTGTAGCCGTATCCTTCTTTATTATATAGGTACACCAATTTAATTTTTAATCCATATTAAGTCATAGAAAAATGTGTTTGAATCGACCTCCAAACTATCAATGATTATGTAATGAGGAGTACAATTGCATCCATGCTTAAATTCATATCATTAAAAATTAAATAACAGATGTTTTGTTTTATTTTTTCAAATATTTAGAACAATTTGACATTAGCACATGCTCACTATTCATTTGTATGCCCCACCTACGATAATAGAGGGGCATTATGTTTTCTGGTCCGTTCGTTCGTCCCACTTCAGGTTAAAGTTTTTGGTCAAGGTAGTTTTTGATGAAGTTGAAGACCAATGAACTTGAAACTTATTACACATTTTCCCCATGATATGATCTTTCTAATTTTAATGCCAAATTATAGTTTTGACCCCAATTTCATGGTCCACTGAACATAGAAAATGATAGTGCAAAAGTTCAGGTTAAAGTTTTTGGTCAAGGTAGTTTTTGATGAAGTTGAAGTCCAATCAACTTGCAACTTACTACACATGTTCCCCATGATATGATCTTTCTAATTTTAATGCCAATATATAGTTTTGACCCCAATTGCATGGTCCACTGAACATAGAAAATGATAGTGCGAAGTTCAGGTTAAAGTTTTTGGTCAAGGTAGTTTTTGGTGAAGTTAAAGTCACATCAACTTGAAACTTAGTACACATGTTCCCTATGATATGATCTTTCTACTTTTAATTCCACATCAAAGTTTTGACCCCAATTTCACGGTCCACTGAACATGGGAAATTATAGTGCGAGTGGGGCATCCGTGTACTAATGGACACTTTCTTGTTTTTAATTGATGCTTGTAACATATTTTTGTTGTTCATTTTTTAAAAGATAACTTTTTGTGAACGTATTTTTCTTTTTCATAGAAAGCTTCATCTGTTGATGTAAACTGTGAACGTTTAGTGTATATTTGAATATATTCACCTATTTTTAAGACGAAAAATACCGCACTCTACGGAATATTCAAAAACGAAAAAATGTCCTGCTCTAATGGCAAAATCAAAAACTCAAACACATCAATCGAACGGATAACAACTGTCATATTCCTGATTTGGTACAGGTATTTCTGATTGGGGATTAAACCTGGTTTTATAGCTAGCTTAACCTATTACTTGTCGCATAATTTCAATTATATTGACAACAATGTGTGAATAAATCAAACAGACATAATAGGTAAGAAAAAAAGTCAAAAAATAGAGGGTACGGTACAGCAGTCAACATTGTAATATAATCTCAATCACTATAAATTAAACCAATATGTCAACAAAGAAAAACAAAAAGACATATTATAGACAAAGCGTCATTGAAAACAAAACCACTCACGGTTTGCGTGAATGTTTTAAAAGTTAGCTCCAGCTGGAAGCATAATTTGCCTCATTTGCCTATACTACGATACGACCTTGACTAAATATATTAATGCTTTACGGCAGACGTTGTCCATCCAAAATTGGAGCTAGACATGGCTGACACAGATAGATACATTAATACAGAACATACAGTAGAAATAACATAAAATCTTATTAAAATATAGTGACCTGATTTTGTTATGCTCATTAGCTCCAAAAAGTAAGCGAGTAATATAAGATGGGTGTGAATTTTATCTAAATCATATTTGTTCGCTTGACATATCTATATTTTAATAAGATTTTCGAGACAACTCGACCTATTGTACATAAATTAAATCATTTGGTGAAAATACAGGTCATCAAATTATTTCCCCTGAATTATGATTTGCATATCCTTTTTTATTTTTGTAAAAAAATATTGGAGTTTCATCCAGACTTTATCTGACAATGAACACACTCTGTTCATTGTGTCTTTTTGTGTCGTGATGTATAAGTACCCGGCCACGTCCACTTGTATTTTTGTCCATCTGATGAGTTACGCCTTTTTCAACTGATTTTTATAGTTCGTTCTTATGTTGTACTGTTATACCACTGTCCCAGGTTAGGGGATCCCGCTATTATGTTTAACCCCGCCACATTATTTGTGTATGTGCCTGTCCCAAGTCAGGAGCCTGTAATTCAGTGGTTGTCGTTTGTTTATGTGTTACATATTTGTTTTTCTTTCATTTTTTATACAAATAAGGCCGTTAGTTTTCTCATTTGAATTGTTTTACATTGTCTTATCGGGGCCATTTATAGCTGACTATGCGGTATGGGCTTTGCTCATTGTTGAAGGCCGTACGGTGACCTATAGTTGTTAATGTCTGTGTCATTTTGGTCTCTTGTGGACAGTTGTATCATTGGCAATCATACCACATCTTCTTTTTTATATTTAAAAACCTTAAAGATCAGAAAAATCAGATATACTAATATATACAAGTAAGTCATCATAGTCTTATGCCAAACTAGTTATAAGATTTATCGTGGGAGCCTCTCGTTTAATATTTATTGTAAGGGCCAATTTAATTCAATATAAATACATGGAATAGAGTTTGGTTGATTGACTGTTGGTGTTTAATTTCACTTTCTGCACTCTTGGTTATATCGTGGCGATCGTGAAAAAGATAATTATGCAACATTTCATTATCCCCATTGATGTTTCATCGCAGTAAATAAAAAAATAATAATCTGTATGATAAAATAATGGACATCTCGTACAAAATCATATTTCTTGTGGGGAAAATGTTAATGCTTCGGTTTATTTTTGTTTAGCCATTTGTCGATTTTGCACCCCTTAATATGATTTCGTACTCTTTGTCAACTTTTTTTTCATTTTTAAGGTACTAGTACTTTAATTTGGATTTCAGTTTCAATAAAATTTGTAAAACATACATAAGACTTGACATACCATTTGACTCCAACAAATATGTTTCGAAATTTAACATCATCATGCATGTTGAATTTATTATAAGTAATTGTCATAATGTACATTTACCGGTATCTTCCAAATATATTCTGTCAGACTTAATGAGAATAGAAACGGGGAATGTATCAAAGAGACAAAAACTTGATCAAAAAGAACAGAGATTAAGCTATTCTACTTTTAAATTAATGCAATAAGATATCAGCTATGTTTTATGTCCCACCTACAACAGTTGAGGAGCATTATGTTTTCTGATATGTGCGTTAGTTCGTCCGGTCGTTCGTTTGTTCGTCCGTTCGCCCGTCCGTCCGTCTTTCCCGCTTAAGGTTAAAGTTTTTGGTCAAGGTAGTTTTTGATGAAGTTGAAGTCCAATCAACTTGAAACTTAGTACACAGGTTGCCCATGATATGATCTTTCTTATTTTAATGTCAAATTAAAGTTGTTATCCCAATTTCAAGGTCCACTGAAAATGATAGTGCAGAGTTCAGGTTAAAGATTTTGGTTAAAGTTTTTGATCAAGGTAGTTTTTGATAAAGTGGGGCATTCATGTACTATGGACACATTCTTGTATAGTTTTAATTCTACAAAATTGAACCAAAAGTGTTGCTCATTATGGCGAATAATAATTACAATGTTCCGCTTTAATTAATGTTCGGAACAAAATAAACATACTTTGATTTAGGTTAATACACTTTGATGAATACCATTTATTCTATCTAAGGATATATTTTTCTTTATAAAACTACTTTTTTGCGAAATTTTAAATTTATAAATGTTATTGAACGGTTAATAGTTACAATAAACTATTTCTTGAAAGTAAACTGTTATCCGTAAAATACTATTTACCGCGTCTATCACTTCAGATAGATATAGGAAGATGTGGTATGAGTGCCAATGAGACAACTCTCCATCCAAGTTACAATTTATAAAAGTAAACCATTATAGGTCAAGGTACGGTCTGCAACACGGAGCCTTGGCTCACACCGAACAGCAAGCTATAAAGAGCCCCAAAAAGTTACTAGTGTAAATCTATTCAAACAGGAAACCCGACGGTCTAATCTATATAAAAAAGACAATTTAAAATTAAAAGACTATTTACTGGGTATGAACTATTAACTAGAAGCAAACATTTCCCCGAAATGTCTGTAAAATAAAAAAAACTTATTGACTGGCTATTCGGACAAAATCATGATCAAGTGCAATGATTTAGAGAATCCCGTTTCAATACAAGATTTTTTTTCAGTATTATAGTCACTGTCATCATCTCCACCGTCTTGAGAAAAAATGATTCTACCATATGTATAGACGGAGCATGCATCAATTTATAAACAAACGGTGGAGTCAAAGCTAATAAGTTCAAATGCCAGTAATTTGTCCATTTAACATACACCACATTGATTCCACAATTTCTTCAAAATCATCTTACCCCACTGAAACCCACTCCGTCACCACAACGCAACTAAATCACAACAACGGAACCTCCGGTTGAATAAACTGACCTACCAGGACGCATAACATTAAAGAAGAGGACTTGACTATTAGAAGAATACGATTTATCTTACCGCCTATACATTTCTAGGAATATGATTGGTTAAAGGCGTCCTCGTGGGGACTGTGTATATTTCATATATGGTAAGTAGGGAGGCGGGCTTATTTCATACACGGTTAGTAGTGGTGTAACGTCCCTTTATATTCCCTATAAGGTTAGAAGGGAGGCGGGGCTTATTTCATACACGGTTAGTAGTGATGTTACGTCCCTTTATATTCCCTATTAGGTTAGAAGGGAGGCGGGGCTTATTTCATACACGGTTAAATTAGTAGTGGTGTTACGTCCCTTTATAAGAAACAAAACGGTACTGAGAAAAAATCTTAAAGGTTTCAACAGACGAAGAAATTGATGATTAAGATTGAAATAAAATCATAAAACACATTTAAACCTAACAAGTTGTTAGTGTTGGCATCTGTTTTTGTAGGATCAATGAAAATAGTTTCTTAATGCTACCAGTATTCGAGCTTCGCTCTCATTCCATATGGAATTTACTGTCCCGATATATACCGTATTAGGTCACTAGCACACTATGTAACTAATAATAACGCCGACGAAATATAAATGCAAAGTGAAAGAAAGAAAGAAAGCAAAAAAGTTCGTCAATTCCCCCACCTAAGTACAATGTAGAAGTATACCAAATTTAACTGCATATGAGATATACATTTCCTAATTCATTCGGTATTCAAAAGCTTGAGCGAATACTCAGACGTTATAAAACGTCACCGGTGTCTGAGCAAAAAAGTTACTGATGAACCAGGACCAGGTCATATATAGAACGTATCGTCCTATTTCTAAACAGTTTTGTTGTCAATGGAAGATACCAAGACCATGTGATAACTATAAACCTTACAAATAATACACGATGGTCTTAAAAGTGTAGATTCTAAGTACTGACTTTGTTTATCGCTATGGTAATTTTTTGTAATCTTGCCTTTCCTTTTTGCCTATGTGACAATCGATACCTCAAGCGTTCGATTAGAGCTTCACAACGATCACTGGTATTAAAGCATTATTTTGATAAGTGGTAAGCATTATTTTGATAAGTGGGTCGGTTAATGTATTTGAGGGAAACAAAACATATCTAGCTAAAGGAGGATTCAATAAAGAGCAAAATTGAAAAATCGTATGCAGGACAGTTTAACTAAAAAAATGACAGGCGACATACATATTAGTTCATTGGAACACATATACAATTTGTCCAATAAACTCAAGACAATCATCTCTTAGTTAATCTATTAATTAACAAAGGACTTTTTATCACATTGTCCAGAAGGTAGTCGTCTCCCCTCAATGCTACATTATATCCATAATTTTTTTTTTATTGTATTGTACATGGATTTCTGGCCTATATATATATGCAAAATCGTGATAAAATTTCGATTAATTTTCACTCATACATTTTACACTCCTCGCGGATATATTAGTTGTCTCAGATTTTTAAATATAAAATTTGACAGATTCGGTTACTTGCACTTTCTTTTAAAATAGTTAACACTGGGTAAAAAAAATGAATTCAAAGTAAAACAAAGACAATACTGATCAATGTGAGATGTATAGAAAGTCTTCAGGAAAGAGTAAATCTTGATGATAGATGATTGATAGCATAAAGCTTTTTTTAGATTAAAACTGCTTCCTTTCATACTGGACATACAGTCTCCCTTGAACAGTGATCATTCAGTCTATGGTAATAGATCTCAATTTGCATGATTTGATAAACTATAACATACCCCTTAGCTTAAGGAGGTTTGCTACTCAGTTTCAAAATAACAAACTTTTCATAACACTAGTATAAATTGAAAGGGGATTTTTAAAAGAACCAAAAAAGCAAAAAAATATATATAGGTCAATGTGCTTGTTTTCAAGATATCAGCCATTGAAATTTTGGCGGGAAAATGTTCTCTCTTGATTTTTCATAGCTTTGTCATTGACAGGTTAAAGTGCTCAAAAACTACTAAGAAATAACAGGGATTTTACAACACTTTTACAAAAATGTTTATAGTTAATTAGTTATACATGTAAAAGATTTATAAAAAAAGGGGGATCAATGGGCAATTTTTTTAAGGCATTCAAATGGATAAAACCAGAGGATTCCGAAAATCTGACAAAAATTCCAAAACATGACACACAAACATCCTTAAATTCAAAGATTAGGAGGCTAGCGGGTACACAAATTTCAGCAAAAAACTAAACATTTGTTTTTTCATAACAAATTTTATTTATTACACTATAAGTTATTACTTTATGATATGATACAAAAAATAACCAAAAAAACGATTTGGTTTGGCCCCAGATTACTTTTAAAATGTTTATATCATTGAAAAAGCTCAAAATTATCTACCTTTAGGGCAAAATTGTACATTTTTAAAGTAAAATGAGATTTTATTAAATAAATACTTACCATCATAAATTCTGAGTACATCCATCTGCGCAAATCTGACAGGCGGAAAACCCCAAATAAAAATGTCATCCAATGAGAAGAGGGATGACCAAGCAGTGCCCGTATAACCATGCCTTTATATCATCCATTTAATGTCCTAACATAAGCAAGAAGCGATAGGAAAAAAACCAGGGGATGAAGGGGAGGTTGGGAGGGACTTTTAATTTATGATGGTAAGTATTTATTTAATAAAATCTCATTTTACTTTAAAAATGTACAATTTTATGTCAATAAATACGTTACCATCATAAATTCTGAGTAAAATATAGAATCTAACACAAAGCTGAATCCCCTGAACCAGAAGATGCAGGAGGAAAAACAACTCTTTGTGCGGAAACTAAAGGTCCTTAGGAGTACAAACTCTGAGCTTGAGTAGCTAAAGATTGCAGATAGTGAGAAATGAAAGAATTTTCAGTTCTCCAGAAACCTGCAGATAAGACTTCCTCTAAAGAAGCATTATTAAACAGGGCCCAGGAGGTAGAAATAGCTCTAACATCATGGGCTTTAACATGCATACTATTCAGAAGTTCTTCATTAGAAAAACTGTAAGCTAATTGAATAGTTTTACAGATCCAAGTTGAAATGGTTTTAGCAGACAAATCTTGTTTTCCTTTGTTAATAGGAATAAATAATCTGGAATTTGAGGAGGTGCGGAGACTTCGAGTTCTCTGAAGATATAAAAGTAAGACTCGGATAGGACAGAGTACTTTAGAACTTGAATCATCAGGAAGGGCTGGAATCACTATCGGTTCTGAACCTCTACCCGGAATTTGATTTTTGGATAAAAAAGCTGGATCCGTTAATAGGGTAACAGATGACTTATCCCTATTAAAACGAAGGCAGTAATCAGCAGTGGAAAAAGCATGAATTTCACTTCTTTTTCTACCAGAGGCCAAGGCAAGAAGGAAACAACACTTATACGATAAAAACTTGATTTCAACCTTTTCAGCAGGTTCAAAAGGATGGGTTTTTGAAGCTGATAAAACAACACTCAAATTCCAAGTTGGGATTAAAACTCTCTGTCTAGGGCGTTCAAGAGTGAAATTCTTAACTAAAAGAGAAATGAATTCATTATTACCAAAGTCTGGACCTCCAGACAGTTGAATCGTCCTAGAAATAGCTGATCTATAGCCTTTAATAGTAGAGGGAGGTAATCCTTTCTCTTCAAAAAGGTGGATCAGAACGTCTGCTAGTTGTTGTACAGAAATTTGGAAAGGATCAATTTCCTTCTCACTACACCAACTACTGAAGATAGTCCACTTGGCATCATAGACGATGTTAGTGGATTCTCTAACTGCTCTGGAGAGATGTCTGGCTGCGCATTCAGAAAAACCTCTCTCCTGGAAGCTATCCCTGAGAGAAGCCACGCGAACAGATGTAGCTTCTCTGGATTGGGATGAAGTATCTTGTCGTTGAACTGGGACAGAAGATTGTGTCGTACTGGTAGAACCAGTGGACGAGCACAAGAAAGATGAAGAAGATCTGGAAACCAGGCTTGTTTGGGCCAAGCTGGAGCAATAAGAATGATCAACCCTTGCTCTGCTGAGATCTTCCGAAGATCTTGTGACAGAAATCTGAACGCTGGGAAGGCGTAAGCGAACATCCCGTCCCAAGGAACACTCATGCAATCTACTGCGTAAGCTTTCGGATCTGGTACAGGAGACATGAACACTTGAACTTTGTAATTGAGGCTTGTTGCAAACAGGTCTACATGAGGAGACCCCCACTGAAGTATTATTGCCTGAAATACTGATTGGAGAAGTTCCCACTCTGTATTGACTGGGGTAAGTGTTCTTGACAGAGCATCTGTTAACACATTGAGTTTCCCTGGGACATGACGAACTACAATCTGTAGATGAAGGTGGTTGCAAAGAAGGAGGATTTCTCTTGCTAAAAGATACAGCTCGTAACAATGAGTTCCCCCTTGGTTTCGCAATTAAGCCACCACCGTGGTGTTGTCCGTTGCTAGAACCAGAAATTTGTTCTGCAGTAGGGACTGAAAATGAGACAGTGCAAGAAGAACTGCCTTCATTTCTAGTATGTTGATGTGTTCCTTCAAAATATCTAGAGTCCACACTCCTGGCACTGAAAGACCTTCCAGATAAGCTCCCCAACCGAGGTTGGAGGCATTTGTGAACAGAGTCTGATTTGGAACTGGAGAGGACAGAAGTTGGCCTCTCAGAACGTTTGCTTGAGAAGTCCACCAAACCAAATGAGGAAACAATTCCTGATGAATGATTTGAACTGGAAATTCCCAATCCTGTGTAGCTGGGAGCCAATGTTGATGTAGATAAAATTGAAGAGGTCGAATGTGCAGGCGACCAAGTGGAACAACATCCGCTAGTGAATTCAAAAGACCTAGCAGTTGTGAAAACTGGCGAGCAGTAACTGTTTTTTTTGAGATAGAAACAGACGAATTTTTGAATAAAGATTCTGAAACTTTTCCTGAGGAGGTCGAACTATGCACTGACGAGTAAGGTAATGTTCGCCTAGGAAAATAAAGTCCTGAGACGGAATGAGGTCCGACTTTTTCCAAGAAATGAGAAACCCCAGAGAGAGAAACAATATGATGACTACATCGGTATTGAGATAGAGTTTCTCGGGAGAAAGTTCCTTGATCAGTGAGTCGTCCAGGTAAGAATGGATCTGAATAACCTGTGAATGAAGGTGAGCAATTGCTACCTGCATGAGTTTGGTAAAGGCTAGTGGTACAGTTGACAGACCAAAAGGGAGAGCCCTGAATTGGTAAACCCTTTTGTTCCAAACAAACCGAAGGAATTTGCGGTATGAATGGCAAACTGGAACGTGAAAATACGCGTCTGTCAGATCCAGGGATGTTGTCCACATCCCTGGAAGAATAGAAGCTCTTATTGAACGATTCGTCTCCATTTTGAAATGGGGAATAATCATATAAGAGTTGAGGATAGACAAATCTATGACCGGTCTCATTCCTCCGGTCTTCTTCGATACAAGGAAGAGACGAGAATAGAAACCTGGATCTATTGAAGATACAGGGACTTCCTCCACTGCCCTCTTTGTCAAAAGAGTCTCTACTTCTGTTGACAGAAGAAGAAACTTCTGTGGATCTTGAGTATTGGACAGTGGGATAGGAACAGGAGAAAGAGGTGGTTGTTCTTTGAATTGAAGAGTCAATCCCCCTCGAATTACTGACTGAACCCAACAATCTGAGGTAATACTTATCCATTTTTTTAGAAAATGAGTTAACCTCCCCCCTACTGGCAATTGAGAAAGAGGAGTTTTGTAGTACATCTCTGGATTGGGTTCTGACAGTAACGTACGAGGGGGCAACTTCCTAGGAAGAGGGATTGGCCCTCTTGCCACCTCTCTTAAAAATGTTAGGTTAAGACCTAGGGATTGAAGATTTCTTAGGTTTATTACCTCCATCGTTAGTGATTTTCCGCCTCTTCTCTTGAGAATTATAAGATGAGCCTCCAGCGGAAGAATAACTACCTCGTTTAGAATTATTTTCAGAAAGAGATACATTTACCTTCACTGGGGCTGGAGTTTGATTGAGATGCTTCTGTACCTCATCAAGTGGTAACCCAAAAATCTTCTCATCCAATGGAGACTTGATTAAAGCATCCTTAAGATTATCTGAAACCTTTGCCTTATCCAAAATTTCAGATCTTTTGAATAAGGTGCAGTTGGCGATGGAACCCATAATCAACAATTGGGAGGCACCCAAAGCCTTGTCTACCTGTAATAGAAAAGGTTTTACCTCTGGTGGAAGAGTAGAGTCTTTAAGAACTGGAGCAACTGCTGATAAAAAGTGTTCTAACACATGAGATGCGTTTCTAAGAAGGTTCTCCGTTTTTGACCAAACAGACTGAGTAAAACGCAGTCCATCAGCGGGTTTAGAAGCAATAGTAGATGAAAAAACCTTGTCACATTTGGGTACCAGTTTACCCAAGGTAGAGTCAAAAATGTCATAGTCTTTAGAGCGGAATTGCTCCGTAAAGGAGGCAAGACCAAAACCACTAACTGAGGAAAATTGGGACTCATTAGCCACAATCCCATCATTAATGATCTGCAGAGAGTTAGACATATGGTTAGATTGTGGAAAACTAGTATGAGATTTAGTATCGTCTACCGACAAACCACATGAAGCCTCGAAAGTAGAGGTTAGTTTCTTGGGTCTTGGAGGAGACTGAAATGGCACCTTGTTGACATCTCTCGTGATTGTAAAAACAGAATCTCTGAGATCCTTCAAAGTGGAAGGAGCATCTTCAGCCTCTGGTTCTTTACTGGAATTGGTAGAAGACTGAACAATAACAGATGAAGAGATAGACACAGGAACAGAATGTTGCGAAACATTCTGAGAGACCTGAACTGAATTGTCATCTTCATCAGAAGTAAAACCTTCTTCTTGGCTGCCTGGGACAACTGAAAAGCGTTCTTCCTCGTCACTGTCCTCCAGGTCACTTCCGATATCATGATCTGGACGGAGTGAAATCACTGGAGAATTTGACTTATTGGCAATGTCCTTTAGCGTACTTAGGCGTTTGGAGAAAGAAGTGAATTCAGAAGAAATAGACTGACGAAACTCGTCCAAAATACTCTTGAACCCATCTAAGGAGGGGCCAGAGTCAGCTACCTGATTAAACTGATGCCTAACAGAAGAGGTAGGCAGAGCAGCAGGTACAGATACACTACTACAACTACTAGACACTGCTAAAGGAGGAGCAGGAACTGACAGATTAGGTGTAGTACTCTGAGGAACAATAACTGGTGTTTGTCCACAATAAGGCCAGAAGCCTGGAAATGGCTGACTAGGAACCTGACTAGGAAAAACCTGATTAGGAAAACCTTGACCAGGAAACCCTTGACCATGAAACCCCTGACCAGGAAAGCCTGAATAAGGATAACCCTGAGACCAAGGAGGTCTAGACCACGACATGGCATTACTAGCCGAAGCAGGTAAAGTGAAGCCACAATAGGACGCTGGTGCTCTAGAACCAGCTAGGTAAGTTTAAACCCATAGAGGTACCAGGGTAAGATGAAATGGACCCTGTGGTGTCAACTGGTCTAGAAAAAGTGTGCGTTACAGTGGTAATGGTAGGGACACCTCCATGATAACCGACAGAACCTGCATTCAGGATCTGTTGACCGGTCTTAGAAGTCACCGAAGTAAAAACGTCGGTTAGTTGACTACTATTAGGAGGGGTTCCCTGCCCTACCGTTGTTACGGTCACAGGAAAAGGTAACGAACCGTCTAAAAAGACATCACTACCTGTAATGGCCTCGTAAGGACTGGGAGCATTAAACTCCATAATTAAAGAAGTATGAAGTTAAACACTTATAAACAACAATATTATAACAAAAAAAATGTCAAATAAACAATGGTATGGGGATACCTACAATATTCACTATTGAAAAAACAAAAACTTAAAGTCTCTCTGTAAGTTGTAACACGTGTGTCTCGATGCGCAGGCGGAAATTAAATGGATGATATAAAGGCATGGTTATACGGGCACTGCTTGGTCATCCCTCTTCTCATTGGATGATATTTTTATTTGGGGTTTTCCGCCTGTCAGACTTGCGCAGATGGATGTACTCAGAATTTATGATGGTAACGTATTTATTAACATAAAAAAAGCTATTTTTCGGCATTAAAATTGAAAGACCTTTTTTTACTCATCGGTGCCCTATTTTTTTATTATTGTTTTCAAAGAAGCTATAAATTAACTAGATAATTGTAAAATTAAAGCCATTTCTGTAATTAAGTTCTTTTTTTTTATTTCGATATTACCTCTTTTTCTCCTATTAGTTCAACGACAAAAAAGTACCTTTACAAAAATCATGTATACTTCTTTCGAAAGCAGATTGTGAGCGTTAATGATCGGTGACTCCTCTTTTTTATTTTATTTTTCTATTAGGTATACATGGTATAAGATAAAGTTCAAATATGGAAAGAATTAGCGAAATCTTATATTAAATTTAAACAAATGATTAAGGCCCGCGAGCCCCCTTAATTTAACAAAAAAAGTTCACTGTACAGCCTTTGACACTGAGCAAACCCTATACCCGAAAGTGGTTTTAATAACAGCACAACATTTGAACAAATTGTAAACATTTGTTGCCGGCAATGGGCTTAATTCACAAGACTGCAACAAGGAACCAAACAACAAACGGTAGACAAAAAGCACTGTAATAAGAATACTAACGATTTTTGGGTGTTTTTGCTGTGCATCTTGTCATTCTGTGAACAACCTTATTTACCACATCTGTATACAGAAATAACCCCAATTTTCATGAGAATTCGGACATGGATAGTAACCTTCGAATAGCTAAAAAAAATAGCGAATATCACCGTTAATTGCATTAAGAAAATATATGTAAATGAAAATGTATAAATTAATAGGATTTAAGTCATTTTCATTAGTGTCTGAGTTGGTGGAAATTTGGGGCGATTTAGAAATGGGCCGAGTTATAAATGATTCTGACATTTAGTACTTTCATTTTCAAACGCTTACTTTCGGTTTAGTGAATCAAGAGAGATAATCAGGGAAGGTCTAAAACGCGGAAATAGAAAACGCGGAAATGAAAAATGAGTGTATTATAACTAATATCTTTTTTGTGAATTTAAGTTTTAATGTTCAAAAATGTGTTGCCAGAGTCGCACTAAGAAAGCCTTCCGGTCAACTTTTCGGTAAAAAAGCATCTTCAAATATAACCCGAATAATCCAGTCGTTATATTACGATCACTTAGATCACTCCATTAACCTCTGGAGGACAATGACCGTAAGGGGGCGCTGTAATTATTCGAGTTACTTCAAATATATATATTTTTTTAATCTTATCTTATAGACTATTATATAAGCTTTCAAAATCAGTTTTATTTATTAATTTAGCTTTAGCGGTTCCAAAGATATTAGTTATAATACACTCATTTTTCACTTCCGCGTTTTCCATTTCCGCGTTTTAGACCTTCCCAGATAATCACAAATTACCACCATGGCCGAAGGCGAAGAGTTTCGCATTCCAACAGGTTATTTATACTTACCATATTTGAAACAACTTGTACTAAAACCCAATTTAAATAACATTCAATTTAAAAATGCTTCATTGCTAGTGAAAAAGAATGAGGAATAACAAAGTGTTTGGGCATTGTTTTCTGAATATTATATATCATATTGATAGAAAAAAGGGGGAAAGACCACAGGCACTTGTTTCTGTCAATATGGGGTTTTCTATCCATACCCGTACGAAAAATCACCATTTTCGTATGGGTATGGATAGAAAACCCCATATTGACAGAAACAAGTGCTATATTCGTACGGGTATGGATAGAAAACCCCATATTGACAGAAACAAGTGCCTGTGGGAAAGACTGTCGTCAGGTTATTCAGATATCAAGCAAATTGGCGAATAAGATTTGCACTGAACTATAATAGAAGGACACGGCATGTGAATTAATGGTTTTTTTTTATCTAGAGTTGATGAAACATACATGAGAGTCTGGATAGAGTCTTTTTTTCTGATGTTTCTATACATAGTCATGGCTAGTTCAAATAATTATGACGTCTTGCAGTGCTATTTTTTTAGCGTCCCACTGTCTATATCATTCTGCTCAACTCTTAATAAAATTGCATATCATGGCTTTGTGACATCAAATACGTTGATCTGGCCTTAATAACTTTGACCTGGACATATCAGCGAAGTTGATAAGTTTGACCCGACCTTATCAAGTCATCTTCCGGTTGCTGGTGAAACTAAGAAAACACTTCCAAAAGAGGCAAATACAGCCCGATAAATCAATTATCAGATTATATGCATATATTGATGTTGTAAAATATCAGCTGCTCGACACAATATGAAGGCTTTTTTATCTCGTTCGCTACGCGCGCTCACTCGACAAAAAGCTTCATATTGGACTTGCAGCTGATATTTTACAATATCAACTTGCAGGCGACCTGATAATTGGTACTTTTTTTTTTATTGCTTTGACTCCATCAATGAAATAGTGTTTCAAGATGTCATAATTATTTGTACTAATCTAAATGACCATGTTGACTGGATATGAGTGGTCAGTGGAATTGTAAGTTTATTGTACACCATGGTTGGCATTTTTGCAGCTCCCTATAACATGTATAAAATTAAATTAAATTAAGTTTTAATACAAATGTGCTCCTAGTTGTATATGACATGCTGAAATGATTGAAATTAGAACATGTACAACAATAATAGATTTATTAAAAAAGTTAGAAAAAAAGCATAAAATTTTGACAGATGAAATAACATTGACATTGATTAAAGATAGCATTTCTTTTTTTTTGCAACAAAGTGCATTTAAAAAAGTATAACTTCTCTTTAGTCATGTTAGTCATACTTAGTAATGTTATTATTTTCCTTCCAATGCACACATCTGCTCAATATTCAATAGTGGCTACAATCATGACTGTCACAACAACTATAAAGTGGCCTATTGGTATTGTATTGGCTTAAATTCTTTTATTTTCCATAGTTTTAAAGTAAATTCAAACAAATATATTCCTTATTTAGTTATTATTTTGCTCATTTTTTTTTTATTCGTATTGTTAAAATGGTTTAAGGCCATTATTTACCTCATTTTTTTATACGCCCTAACCCGAATTATTCAGTCATTATATTCCGCTTATCTATGATGGCTAAAAATATACCACATTTGTTCAAACAACTTAAGTTTCCCTGTATAAAGAAGCTTTGAATAAAGATTTGAATACTTGTTATTTTTGTTACCAGTGACAGCTGAGGAGATAGATTTAACCACTGTCAGAGCTGTTGTGATCATCCCTGACCTTGAAGTGACCTCCAAGATATTTGGTGCTAAACCTAAAAAAAATGCTACTGTCGTGCCTAAATTTGAAAACAAGTAAGACTCAAGATCGAGCTATGTTTCAGATCTAAAATTGCAAGTAATAGGATGTCTTTTAGAGAACTTGAAGATAAATGTTAAAATAAGGAAGTGTGTTATGATTTCAAATGGGGCCAAAAAAAATAATTCATGTGTTTCTGCTATAAACTTGCTGAAAATAAAATTAGGTAGGTAGGCAATTGCAATATCATTTTAATTTACAAACATTTTTTATCTGGTTACTACTAGCATGACTAGGGAATCAGTCTGACTTTAACAAGGCTTGTTCAAAAAAGGCATGAAAAGCGTTTGGGTATGCATTTAAAATTTGGGTAGGTAGGTTAACGGAAACACAAGTATTATTTTTGTTTGCCTGAGACAACTATTCACCAAAGACAAAGTGATGAGGATGTAAACAACTAAAAGAGAGGCAGAGATACAATAGGGAAAAAGAAACAGACAAACAATAGTACACAAAAAAACATAAATAGAGAAAACTAAAGACCAAGCAACATGAACCCCACCAAAACCTGGGTTGATCTCAGGTGCTCCGGAGACATAAGCAAATTCTGCTCCACAATCATCGTATTGCCTTTGACAATTAACAAAACCCATAATGCATAGTAATCTATAAAACAGAGTGACATAGGGGAATATGTATTAAAGAATAAAAACAAAATTTCATGATTAAACAATATTTAGTGTAACTTGTAGATATTTGTCACTCCAATTTACTATAACATGTATATTTAAAGGCATATTCAAGATTATAGTCATATGTTTAAAGTTCAATGGGATTATATTTCATTTTGGCATATTCAAGATTATAGTCATATGTTTAAAGTTCAATGGGATTATATTTCATTTTGGAATAGGTTTTATTTTGTTAAATCTTACAAGGCTTTTTCTCCACAGATATCTCTCAAAAAATAATTTTAATTATTCGTTTGGGAATTGTCATGTAGGGTGATTTTGTCAATTTCAATACCATTTATCAATATACTGTGTATATGGTGTATGAATTTATTTTCAAATGTACCAATTTTCGTGGATTGAGGGAATCATGCATTTTCATGTATATTAACTTTCTTTTTTTTTTGCAAAATCTGCATATGTAACAGCCACTATGTTCCGTCAGTTACTTTCTGGCGGAACTTTTCAACTAGTTATTTCGTTCCGATGGCACTTTCCAACTAGTTGTTTTATTCTGAGTGCAGTCAAAAAGTTCCGGAAAAAAGTAACTACCATAGTTGAAAAGTCCCGGACTAATGTAGCTAGTTCAATAGTTTTGGCGGAACAGAACAATTAGTTAATTCGGTAAGAATGTTGCCTTCATAACGGAATAAGTTCTAATTTATTGTTATACATCAATCAGAAATTGATATTTTTAAAAGTACCCACCGTGATGAGGAGGAACTTTTGGGCTAGTTTGTTAATTCCGGTCTTGACTACTTTGCCAAAGAGGAACTTTGTGACTAGTTGATAAGTTTCTTTTGACTTTTGTAATCAGTATCTTGGTTCCCCTTTGAAAGGTTCAAATATAATATGTTGCGCTTTTCCTTTGCATCAATTCTCCAAATGGAACTTTGTGACTGGTTGATAAGTTCCTATGGAAATTTTGGGCTAGTTTGTTCGTTCCGGTTTTGACTAATTTGGCAAAAAGGAACTTTCTAACTAGTTGATATGTTCTGTTGGAACTTTTCAACTACAAAATAGTCACTTTGTTCCGGTGGAACTTTTAAACCAGAGAAAGAACAAAGTAACTAGTTAATAAGTTCCCCTGGAACTTTTAGGCTAGTTAGTTTTTTCCGCCTAGAACTTTCCAACGTCGGAACAAAAGACCATTTACACATACATGGCATATATATTCCTTTCAGAAATTTGTAATTCATTGAATATTTAAATTTGTGGTTCTCCTGTATGCACTAGATCCATGAAAATTGGTATCCTACAAATATTAAAGAATCCACAGTCATGACAGTATTCAAGTTGTTAATTATTTTTACAGTTCTTTTGAAGTGACAGCTGTAATAAAGAAGAAAGAAAAAGAAAACAAATTTAGATATACTGTGAAGAAACTTCCTGGAGATATTGTGCCAGAAAAATGTAAAATTGAGGTAATAATAAAGATTCAGTCAAATTCGACACTACCAGAAAACTGGGAACTGCTCATAATAAACAGTCCAGTAGGTGTAATACCACCAAATCATAGTACATTATATTCGATTGCATACGAAAAAGAGTAGTAAAGAATATTCCCTTGAATTTGACAGTTGTAGGAAATTAATCCTTCATTTCATAGCGGTAAACTAAAGAATTAAAGAACGAAAATCTTACTTTATTATTTGTTAAATTTATTTTCAAAAGTAATGGTGAAAAATGTTTCATATATTAGGAATGCTATCAAGACTATTATTGCATGTCTCCGTAACATTGTTTATTTATAATGATTACAGTGCATTGTTCACTACCATTACTACACTAAGAAAACTGAACTATCTTTATAAAAACTTAATTGCAACCTGAACTCACAAGTAAACAAAACTCTGGATTATGTGTACAACATGTTCAAAAACTGGAATTTGTTCAATGAAAACAGTTCAATTATAATTGAAATGATTGAAGTATTTAACAAGGAAGAATTAAATTGAAGTTTACTCACAGTCATCATTGATGACTGATAAATAAATGAACTGGCTTACTTAGGGACATACCATTCCAAGTAAGGTTTACTACTTAAAATTAACTGGTCTTCAAAAAACTCTTCATGGAATAGTCAATTTCAGTGATATGATTAGGCTTCATGGGGAAATCCATTTCATAGGATTCAAAATGAACTTAACATTATGGAAGAGTCCATTTCAGTCAGTTGTATTCATTTTGCTAATAGACTGTAATTTCTTGGAATAGTTACCCCCATCCTAAATTATTCTTTTCTTTGTTATACATAGAGAATAAAGTTGGTCCTCATGTGCAAAAAGCTTCAATTTTGCCGTTTTTTCATTCTTTTTCTCGACCTGGAAGTCCGAGAGATGCTAATAGATGCATCCAATTGTAGTTTACATGTAGAGTGGACCCTAGTGAACACGTTTATCACAACAGTTGTTAGGTAGGAGTGAAACTGATCTGGGTTCATCAGTCTTAAGAAGGTCATTTGCACCAAAATTCAAAATATTTTCGATTTTTTCCGATTTTGAACTTTAACTGGACTTGCAACGGGAAGTAGTCGTTTCCTTGGCGTATTTTAAAATGAATAGGATCAGTCGTTATATGCCTTTGGGTGAACAGTATTTGTAAAGGTTTCAGACCTCGAAGGTAAGCCCACCCCTCCAAAAAAAACAATTTTGTCCGATATTAATTTTTGAAGTTTGTATTTGAGCTCAAAATGAATATTAAAAGTGAGAAACATGACAATCAATAGTTTCAGATTGAGGAAACGTGCATACACTACGAATTAAATGGCATTACGATGACCTTCAAATGTATGGAGTGCCATTGATGCCAAATAACGGTGATCTGGGTACATCCGTAATAATACGGCCCCCGCATGACAAGGGTTAACTCAGTCATTATTATTATTTTTATCATAAAATAGAATGAAATGATGAATTGTAAATCTTCTGGTTTGAAGGTTTGAAATTATTTTTAAGTTAAATTATTATATTATATTTTGTAGTACAAGAAAGAGCAGGTGATTTTGTTGCTTCATAAAGCTGAAGAGTCGTCATGGGCGGTGCAGTTATCAAAAAGAGGACTTGAACAAGCAGAGGATTAAAAACTTTGTCTCAGCCTTATACTCCTTCTCCTTTCAGTCAAGATGAATTCAGATCACTTCTATTTTGTAATGATGAGATATAACTTAAGTTACTTCCCTTTAAATAGATTTCTACGGTGGAGAAAGCTCATGATAGAACAATTAAAGGCATTAAATAATTCCTATACTTTTAGTTAATTATTGTACCTTAAACATAAGGCAATCTCTATAATTATTTTAGAACTAATGGCATTCATTTTATTATACTTTTATTATTTTTAATGATTTTTTTCTTCTATGTTTTGTAAGGTTTACAAAAATGATCTGAATGGTATTATTCAATATCAAGAATTGATATTTTTTTCACCTAAATATTTGACAAGTTATGTTTAAGAATAGTTTTAATTTGATAACCTATGGGTTATACTAAAAGGTTTAATTAACACTAAATGTGCAATATTTAAAAAAAAAAATGTATTTATTATACTAACAGAATATGTAACGTCACGTGGGGTATCTTTGTATCTTTATAAAGTTATAACAACCATTTTATTGAAATTGATCATGCAATTTTTATTGTTTACAATTTTTAAAAAAAATCATTTTGGTTGCTGTCTTGCTTGTTTAATTCTTGATATCTATATCATAAACGGGAAGCTTAATACAAAAATTTATGATAAAAGAGATGATTTTTCATTTCCTATTGTTAATTATCCATTTTTAGATGGTGACGTTCCCTTGTCACCATCTTATGGTGTTTATATATCTCAACTTGTACGATTCGCTCATGTATGTAACAATGTATTAGACTTTAGCGAGAGAAATTTATGTATTACTGAAAAATTGTTACACCAGGGTTTTCGATATCACAAACTGGTCAAAACATTTACTAAATTTTATCACCGGTATAAGGAAATAATTCGTAAATATAACTCAACATGCAGACATCTTATACGTTCAGGTATTTCACATCCAAAATTTTATGGAAATATTCTTTATAAAGCACAAAAATGTCAGTATTCTCCTCAGAAACTAACAAAACCTTTAAATAGACTTATTAAAAGGGGATATAGTTACGATACTGTTGTCAGGTCATTAAAGATTGCATATTTTGGCTTTAACATTGATTCACTGATAGGGTCTTTGCATCGGAACTAAACACATTTATTTCTAAAAAAACAGTTGTTGGCATGACACGGGTTATGTTCTTCTCATATATTTTATGATAGTATGATACTAAACCCCTAACGGGAGGGATTGTACCTGATATTCATATGATGAAGACATAATCTTTCAATCAGTTTAATTGAGGTCTGGAGCTGGCATGTCAGTTAACTGCTAGTAGTCTGTTGTTATTTATGTATTATTGTCATTTTATTTATTTTCTTTTGTTACATCTTTTGACATCAGACTCGGACTTCTCTTGAACTGAATTTTAATGTGCGTATTGTTATTGTTTTACTTTTCTACATTGGCTAGAGGTATAGGGGGAGGGTTGAGATCTCATAAACATGTTTAACCCCGCCGCAATTTTGCGCCTGTCCCAAGTCAGGAGCCTCTGGCCTTTGTTAGTCTTGTATGATTTTAAATTTTAGTTTCTTGTGTATAATTCGGAGTTTAGTATGACATCCATTATCACTGTACTATTATGCATATTTTAGGGGCCAGTTGAAGGACACCTACAGGTGCGGGAATTCTCGCTACATTGAAGACCCATTGGTTGCCTTCGGCTGTTGTTTGCTCTATGGTCGGGTGGTTGTCGCTTTGACATATTCACCATTTCCTTTCTCAATTTTATTAAATTTGATAAAAGGTAAGCAACATTTTTTTCCCACTTTATTTGTATATTTATCAACAAAGTTTCTATAATACACCTGAAAAAATATATGGTGGAGTCAAATGTATTAAAAATTTGAAAGTTACTGTATTTGATATTAATTTTGAGTTGATTCGTAGGATAAGTTTATCTTGTATCCAATGAATTTTTTTGTAGCTTTTTATTATTTGCTGGTTTAAATGTTGCGAAAAGAAAACAAATCAATTTTATTCTTGCTCCAACTGGTAATGTTAGGAAACTTTAGTAAGGATAAAGACAAATGAAAGGCTTCAATGTATAAAAAGTTATATGTATTTTATGAAGTAGAATGTTAGTTTTATATAATATTGTATTGTTGTAGTACCCGCTCAAATAGAAGTATTTTACCTTTTTGGGTATTTAGCTGAATTGGCTCTGACTGACCCTTGATCTATCTCCTAATAACCTTATGGTGTCAAGCAACCATCACTTTTTTAGTATTACATGGAATATTATAAATTGTGCTCCAATATTTTGTGGCAACTTGTGTGAAAGAATGGCGGCCAAATTTGCATATAAGTATGCAAAATTATCTAAAAATGGTTCTTAGTTGTAGGGACATTTTGAAAGTCCCATCCTACCTTCCCACATACATTTTAATTGAATTGCCCTTACCTTGTTTGCAGAAAGATATTAGAAATAAAAGAGGTTAAATGTGTATACACTCAATGGCACTAGTCCTGTTCAAGACAATTATGAAGGGGAAATAAAAATTTCGAAATATTTCAGCTTGTTTGATTTTGGGGATTTTCTTTTTGTGTGGTTTGAATATGATCCAATTTTATGCATTTATTGATCTGAAAGTACCTCTCTTTTCCACTTTGCCAAATTTTTTACATTTATATTGAAAAATCGTTTCTTCCAATATGATAATCTTTTGTGTGCTAAGATTACTGTAGTAATGATTATCAATTGTACATTTTTTACATGAAAAAGAATGTTTAATAATCAAGAAGTAGTCTTTGATTATTTTTTTTATTGTCATATTCTTTTTTTTTTTTACCATTTTCTTGAATGTTGAATTTGCTGAGGAATGAGCATGCACATGTAGTTTTAAAATATTAAATCAAGCAATATTAAATTTTGACAATGAGGGTTGGTTTATTGTAGATTGTGTTGTCCTGGTATATTTTTGATAGTAATAAGAACAAATTATGATTTCAGGCTCACAATATTTTCTTCAATTATTTGATTATGAATTAATAGGCTGAGAAAAAAAAAGTCTTTTACATGAACAAGAAACTTCCTAGTTAACTTTCATTATTTAAAAGTAAAAAGGGAGGTAACCATTTCCAGAACCAAAACCAAAATTCTATTGGAGGTAAAGACAATTACGCTAGATGCAAATTCTCTCACTTTGGTTATTGATTTTTTTTATCAAAATATTTTTGAAAATATAAATTTTCGTCAAATTGTTGGAATATCTTTTAAATCTATTATTTTACCCCTTTGATATTGAAATGCAACTTTCCCAATTTGATTCAAAGATTTATATAAATCGAGAGGAACTTGGCAGTACCTGTTTAGTCTGCTGTAGATAGGTTGTAAACATTTATATCTTTAAATTAGCTGTAATGTATTATTTACATATCCTCAAAAAAAGGTTGTAACAAGTCTTGATCTCTGTATCAGAATATTTACTTTGCAGCCAATTTACATGTTATTTTTTTTTATTTGAAAGATTTTACAGTTTCTTGAATGAAAGAAGCTGAATTTTTAGATTTGGAATGAAGATATAATAGAGAGCCTATATAACCAGTGGCGGATCCAGGGGGGGGTTCCGGGGGTGCGCACCCCCCCTTTATTTTTGCCGATCAATGCATTTGTATCGGGACATATGTTTTGCACCCCCCCTTTGCCCTGGGTTAGCACCCCTTAGCACCCCCCCTTTTGAAATTTCCTGCATCCGCCCCTGATAACAACTCTGAAATAGTTGTTATAAAAAGAGGAGAACTCTTATCTCAATGCAAGTCAAAAATTTACATACTTAAATCCTAGTTTTAGAATCTGATTTAATACATAAAATTCTATGTTTTTTTGGTTCGGTTTTTTTTTTATTAATTTTCATTTTTGAGTATTTGATGGCAATCAAATTTGTATATAATACATGTATTCTTAACCTTTATGATGTCAAAAGTATAAATATACTGGAGGAGAAATAGTTCTTTTAAATGTTAATGATATAAAATAATCTGTAGAAAAGTTTTATTTTTACAGAGTTTATTTGTGAATCTTCACACAAACTTAACATTAAATCTGTTTTACACTTTATTCAGTTTGTGAGTCAGTCAGTCAGTCCAGGTTTCACATCTATAATCATATACTTAGTTTTACTTGAAGATGATCAAGTTCATTATATATAGCTCAATATCTTTTTGTTAGTTTATAAAGTTTATGATATATGTATAGTAGTTAAGATATATTAGGCATTTATACTTAAGTATTTACTTTTAAGATTAAAACTTTTTTCAAAAATTGTGATGTAAAATTTGTTTATTTGATACGTCACTTCTTATTAGAGGATGATGCTGATGGTGAATGAAGTTGTCTGTCCAGCAGAAAGTATTACATGCTAATCGTGACCAAAACATGTAAATGTGGTATTATTAAAATTGAGAATGGAAATGGGGAATGTGTCAAAAAGACAACCGCCTGACCAAAGGGCACAAAACAGACGAAGCGGGCTTTAGCTGGACCCTAAACAAAATCGGTACTAGTTCTGTGAAAATGGATGTCATACTTAACTCCAAAAAATATAAATCAACTAAAATTTAAAAAACATTCAAGACTAACAAATGCCAGATTTCACCGACTCGGAACAGGCACAAAAATGTTGCAGGGTTAAACATGATTTGTGAGATCTCAACACTCGCCTAATACCTCTAACCAATGTAGAATAAACGTAGTAAAACTCAGTTTAAAAGAAGACTGATTCGAATGTCAGAAAAGGTAACAAAAGAAAGTAAGCAAAATGACGAGGATTCATATACATTGTATTAACTTATGACTACTAGCAGTTACTGACATGCCAGCTCCAGACTTTAAATTAATCTGATTAAAGATTATGTCTTCATCATATGAAAGTCAAGCCCAAACCCTACTTTGTATTACAACACTTATTGATAGAGGATGATAGAAGGAATGTCATGTCCAGCAGCAAATATTACAAGCATTTCAGGACAAAAACATGTCAATGTGATATTAATCCTACTTTGTGTGACATGGATGGGGTTGAACATCCATCAGCAAATATAACATGCTTATAAAGATAAGACCATGTTAATAAAGTTATATGAATCCTACTTTGTATTACAACATTTTATCATAGATAAATTAAATAGTGATGGTGGAGCTTTATGACCAGCAGCAAATATAACATGCATATAAGAGCAAGGACATATTAAAGGGGTATAACCCTACTTTGTTTTACAACTCTTTAAAAATTTATAGATTTTTATAATAAAGGTGGATGTCCATCAGCAAATATCACATGTATATCAGGATAATAATATGTGTATGTGATAAGAACTATACTTTATACAAGACAGGTAGATGAGATATATATCAAAATGAATAGTTGTTTACTGATTTTCAAAACTTACTAGAACACACCCGCGAAATCGCGGGCATACAGAGCGTAGTTTAAAGTATGCAAAGTGTTGTTGGAAGAATTTTGTAAAATGCAGAATGACTGGAGAATTTCAGCAAAAGTATCATAAGTCATAGGTTATTGGGGACAGGAAAATGTTTTTTTACCCTCCACCTTTATTTCCAAAGTTCCCAATTTTTGGTTTTCTATCAATTTCAATATGAACATACATTTAGTATGTTATGAACATTTATTTAAGTAAGGAGCCTGTAATTCAGTGGTTGTCGTTTGTTTATGTGTTACATATTTGTTTTTCGTTCATTTTTTTTTTTTACATAAATAAGGCCGGTGACCTATAGTTGTTAATATCTGTGTCATTTTGGTCTCTTGTGGAGAGTTGTCTTAACATGGCAATCAATAATTTATTTCTACAGAGTATCCACCCTGGATAATTGGATGAATTCATACTCATTTCTGATACAAAACTGAGAGTCAGTAAGGTTTAGACATATATAGTATTTACTATATCTATAAGAAGATGTGGTATGAGTACAGTAATGAAGAACGGAAATATCTTTTACAAAATATCTAAATAAATTTTGTTGCTCGTGGTACGAGAACAGGAGTGAAAATTTATAGTCATACCAACAATTATCAAAGCTGGTATATATTAAAAGAGAGAGAGACGGAACATGAAAGACAAAAACGAACAATCTATGCACATAAGACGCGAAATTACAAGACCTGAATACATCAATACCGTCCGGTTTACAAGTTTTACTCCAGTGTATAGTGCTTTCTTTTATGTTTATGTTTTATGTTTTATAATGATGAATACAAAAACTGCCTTTCATGATTATTGAAAGTCTTTTGGGGGGAAAAACACAAAAAATACTATTTTTATACTATTTACTAGTACCTGTAATATTGGCGCAAATAAAAGGTTTTATTTTTTGGCGCAAAAGCAAAGCACCGGAATGCTATCTCAGCACCTTCTTCAGAAATATTAAAGTAACTTCCTTCTCTAATACCATAGTTGATTGGAACTAGAGAAAGATGATTAAATGGACCCTTTTGTCCTTGACTAAAAAAAAGAAGACGTGATATGATTGCTAATGAGACAACTCTCCACAAGGGACCAAAATGACACAAAATCAACAACTATAAGTCACCGTACGGCTTTCAACAATGAGCAAAGCCCATAACGCATAGTCAGCTATAAAAGGCCCCGAAATGATAATGAAAAGCAATTCAAAAGAGAAAACTAATGCCTTATTTATGTACAAAAAATGAACGAAAAAAAACACATAAACAAACGACAATCATTGAATTACAGGCTCCTAGAATGTTTAATTGGTATTAAATCTTAAATATATATATACTAGTAGATGACAAAAAGAAAAATTTGCTCAAATGATATAATGGTAAATTTCGGTCATTGTCAGGAGAGAATGTCTGTAGTCTAGACTCTGTCTTGGACTGGTGGTCTAGCTCATGATAGCATGCTGGTCTCAGACATGGGAGCTCATAACATGCACCACTGGCTTGGTCAAACTTAAAAAGGTACGACATGTATACAGTGCAGTGAGGAGTTAGAACCCAGCCTCAATCATAGTCCATTGAGGTGACATTCAAGATATTATGAGATTAATACAAAAGATGAGACAAAAATATGGTAAATTTGGTTATACAAGTCTACTACAAAGAGGCTATTTTGATCCAAAAATATGAAAACCAATTAAATATCGGTTTAATTGCTAAATTCTGTATTGCAACTCAATTCTCATCGATTTTACCAAACCGATTTAGCTATGGACGATTTGCTTGTAACACATTTATAATAGTTGGTGGTTTTAGATGTTAAGAAACTGTCAAAAGAGAAAATCATATTCCGGTTTCGAAACATCGCTTTGTCACAACGAATGAGATGCACAGACTAATAGTTCGTCATTACTTTTTGTTTAAAGTTTCTATATAATATACTTATTGTTTATTTAACCAGAGGGGAACTTCTCAAATACTACATTGCTCAGTTAATTTTAAAACCTGTGTCAACAAAATACAAGCCAAATCAGGAGCCTGTAATTCAGTGGGTGTTGTTTGTTGCTGTGCTACATATTTGTTTTTCGTTCATTTTTGTACATAAATGAGACCGTTAATTTTCTCGTTTGAATTTGTTTACGTTTGTTATTTCTGGGCCGTTTAAAACTGCATGACTATGCGGTATAGTCTTTGGTTAATGTTGAAGGCCGTGCGGTGAACTCTAGATGTTGGTTTATATGTTATTTGGTCTCTTATGAAGAGTTGTCTCATTGGCAATCACACCACATCTTTTTCATATATAAGCAGAATTTCTAATTTTCCGAATAACATATAGATGCATTATATCTTAATATAGTTCTTCATAAGAACTGCAATATGTTGTAGCTTTTAGTTCCTTTATGTGATAGACAAGAAAAGTTACTTTTTTATAACGATATGATCGTATCTTTTCATCTTACTTTTCTTTTTTAATTCTTGCAGTTGCATGAAATCTCACTATATATATATTTCAATATTCCGAGCATGTCTCACATGATTCTGAAACACAGTTGGTCATTTATTATTTGGAGTTTGCCATTCGTCCTGATTTTTTTATTTGAGCAGTTTTGTTAATTCTATAATAAGTTTGAACGAAACAACATTATATAGTAGAAATTTGTTTTCCTGGAAAAAACTCAGTGACAGAACCAGTTCAGCTTGCAAAGTTGAAATTTTCAATCTATAATTTATTTGATTTAAAAGCTTTATAACTACACTTCAGTTCTTAACAGAAAACCTTACTAGTTTTAAATAAACATATCAACTAAAAGCTGTGATGGTACTTTATTTGTTACGAAGTCTCTTGTGTGTGCTAATTTACACGATCATTATTCTATAGTTAGGTATCCTCTGTGCTGGGTTGCCTAGAGATTTTGCTAGAGGAATCTGAGACATAATATTTTGACATTAGAATACTATTCTCATAAATGTTCAGCCGCATTTTCCATGTAGAGACCCTTTTTAAGCAGATTGTATGATAATTGTCTCATTGTTGAAGGCCATACAGTTGCCTATCATGAATTGCTTACATCCACTCGCTTCAACTCTGATGGAAAGTTGATTCAATAGCAATCATACCATATCTTTTTTTTTTGTATTCCCGGCTGCCTTTTTTTGCTTACATCCACTTCATTTGAACTATGGATAGTTGTCTCAAATGCAATCATATTATATTTATATATTATGATTGTTCGTCTCTTTATTTATATATTCTTAGATGATATGCAACATAATATATATAGATATAAATGTATTGTCTTACAAATATATAAAAGAAACACTGTCTTCATAACCATTGCAACAGCTGCTTTTGTCACAGTTTATACAAAAACTATCAATTATGTATAAGTAATAAATAAGCCTTATTAGTAAAGTCAATCAGCTGTAGGAAATGATAAGTGGTTTTGGTCATGTGCGCTGTAACATCCAATCATATTGCTTCTTTTCGTCAGGTATCATTTATTCATAATTCATGTAATTTGTGTACTCCGGAAAAACTGTATTGATATTTTCAGGATAAAAACAAGGACATTTGTCGAACGGTAAGAGCTTGTTTTTGTTGATATTAAATTGTCGTTTTATTTCAGATTTGTAACGAAATTTGCTATGTTTTATAGTTAAATGTTCAACATTCGAATAGTTTGACTTTGTTGTATCTTTTCAATTGTTTTTTGTTAAATTTTCAATTGCATTGGGTTTTTTTTAATCAAGTTTGGTATACAATGTATGTCTCCCACATAAGAAAAACTAGTTCTATGTTCTGCTTTATTTGATGAAAAAAAATTATGTTCAATTTTTTAAGTCTAGTGGATGAAATTTATTCATGATGGCGGAGAAACTTCCATTTTGAAACGAAACATTTCAAAATGATTCATATTTGTATTCAACTAATGATAGCAAAATCGGCTATTGATGTTTCAAAGTTATTAAATATGTAAAAACTTTATCAATATTTGAACCAACCTGTAAAACAAATATTTTATACATACTCCTCCAATAACGTATGTAAAACGGACAATGAAGTAGTTCATATTTTTGATTGAAAAAGTGTATTACCTAACTTAAAGTATTGTTTATCTCCGGATGAACGTGAATTTGGTTCCCATTCATGGGCTTTCTATCTTTTTTCATTGAAATTGTAGTAAATAAAGAAAATAACATTTTGGCAGCAATTTCAATATAAATCCGAATGAAGTCATGAAACTGATTGGTATGAAGAATTTACCATGATACCATGGATACACTGCCTTAGTGGGTATTTTTTCATATCTTTTGTTTTAACTCTATTCTAAAAAAAAATATGTTTAAATTAGCATCTTAAAAGATTCCAACTCGAAATAAGAATTGTACTGTTGCAAAAGGGAATGGATAAATGCACCAATAATGCACCTTAACTTTTAGGTACTAGTAGTAGTCGCGCCTATTCCCATTTTTCAATCTTGTTGGATTTTTTTCTCTTTATCAATTGAAAATTTCGCAAGATCATAATTCATTGTATTAGTTGAAGATACGAACGAAAAAGTCTACACACATTTTAGACAACACGATTTTAACTCATTACATGTACATTTATCTGTTACGAAACAGATGGCTACAAATGTACAGGAAATACTTTGAAGTGTATACTTCCACAGTCATTAAAAAGAATACACAACTCATCATTATTTCTAAAATAAACATACAGTGTGTTAAATATCTCTATCAAAACAGATTTATTGCTACAAAAAGAAAATTATAGATTCAGAAAAGATTAATGGCAAATCCACCTTAAGACTTAGTAAGTTTTCAGAGTAAATACTGTCAGGTGCAAATAACATATATCAGTCTTCTGCACATTGTTTTCATTTGAGATAAATCATTACATATCAAACTGTTTCTGGATTTCAATTACCATTTAACGGTTGCATCTGTGGTGCTATGGCTTTAAAAAAAATACATTCTAAATCACTAGCTCGAGATTCTCGTCATAAAAAACTACCAAGACGTGCTTTTTACCTCTTGTGCATCTACCAATTCACTGTTTCATATGTGGTGGTATGGCTTTTTTCAGAACTACATCATGATGCATGTATTCAAAAGGCACATGTAAAGTCTCTTCCTCATTGAAGATTTTCAACATAAAAAAAAACCTGCCAAGACATGCTTATTACTGTTCCATTTTGGTGTTTTGACTTTTATCAGAAGTGCATTATGATGCATATATTCTAAAGACACATGTTAAATCTATAGCTCAAGAGTATCATCATAAAAGACCACCAGGACGTGCTTTTTACATCTACCATTTTTCTGTTTCATATGTGGTGGTATGGCTTTTTTCATAACTGCATCATGATGTTGCTGCATGTATTTCAAAAGACACATGCTAAGTCTTTGGTTCTTTCTCAACAAAAAATAATAGGAGACGTGCCTTTTGCAACTTTTATACCATCTTAAAATTACTTTGTATTAGCAGCAAACTCGCTTTCTTTGGCATATATTGTGTTATAGTACTACACAGATTATAAAGACTCGGCTTACACAAAGAACATTACAAAAAGGATATAACCCCCAAAAACCTTCACACCGGCAATGTTTTGGCTATAGTTACATACTCTCATAGACTGAACAATTCAGTAAACTTTTACAAAAGTGCTCTCTGAACAGTTCTACTCTTTTGCCACTTTTTTTACTATGTAGAAGGCTAATGATAAAGTACGGCTGAATTTTGGTGTATTCCATTAAATTTAGTTGTCCCTAAAAAGGAGTGCAAATATGAAAAATTGTGTTGACATCTCTAATCCTTTACTTGTAATAATACCCTGACATGTTTTTTTTTATGGTGTAAAACCGTAGACGTTGATGGTTGAATTTATCTGTCAGTTGAATAAGGATGGTAGATCGAGGGTGTTTTCATGTTCTTATTGACACCTTAATGTACATATTTTGATATTTACCACTGTTTTATGCCTAGACTTGTCACTTACTCTGTATATGTCTATCCACAATGAAGTTTTTATATTGCAGCTATTTAATATATATAAAGACGTATCCGTCTATATGTATTCAATCTTTAAGAAATCACTTATGTAATTCATCAATGAAACGCCTTAAAATCTTACTTCAATTTGATAAAAGAGAATTTGTTTAGAAATGATAAATATTCTCATTTTTCTGAATAGAATATCTAATTTTAAATAGGGAATTTTTTTAAACATAAGTTATAATTGTGTATAGTGAATATACTTGTTGAGTGGTGAAACTTAAAAAAAATAACCTTGAATTGAATTGAAAATACATGTATACAACATGTACAAATATGTAAATACTGGCTTCAATAACAGTTAAACGGCGTGACATAGGGATGCAAATACGCATGCATGCACTAAATATATTGCTTTCAATTTTTAAATCTTATATGAAATGCACTTGAAGAATGTTTGCTTTACCGTGTTTGACTCAACACGTTTTCAAAAATGTTCATTTCGTGTTATTATTACAAATACAAGGAAGTATGATTGTTTATAAATGAATCGGTTTCCAGTCGCTCATTTCTGATAAATACATGAAATATGCATAAAACTATTGGAGTGTAATGCAAAAGAAATCCCAGAGCTTATGGAATGGCAAATTTGAATTATTGATCTAGTATCCCGCCAGGGATCTGACATCTAAAAACAATTTCTTTATCTTAACAAATGATAATTTATATGAATCAACAAACAGAATTTGTAGAATATAAAACACGCGGTGCAATTTACATGAATTATACTATAATTATTACAGTAACTCTAAACTAAAAACACTCGTTATTTCCGTCAGTGCAACGGAACATTATATACGTTTATTGATTTAAGTACCTAAACCGAGTTGACATCGAAAATATAATTCTATTGAAGTTTGTCTGAATGAAATTTACTTATTTTTGCAATAAATAAAATAGCAAATTTTTTTTTAACTTCTTGCTTCATTGTGCTTATAACCTTTTACCAAGCTGGACCTTCTATTAGTCACTATGCATGGGATTTATTTGATATCTAATGGTCCAAGACACACGTTTCAGATTCTTCGACATTTTGGTGGGCACAATGACATCCTAAATAATATTCAATTGCGTTATTGGCGCATCCAGAGAGGAGGTGTCTAAAGATTTCTATGGATTTATTTCAATAACGTAACAAATCGGCAAAAACTAAGCAGATTATTCCCCCTTTTCCACTTGAATCCTTAAATTTCCTCCCTTGTTTTAAAACTCTGGAATCGCATCTTCTCTTTGTCCAACAAATAGAAAATAAGAATCGATTGACGACTCATCTTATTTTGTCCAAAAAAAACATAAACGCAGGGAATAAAACGAAAAGAAGAGTAATACATTAAGTCTCTAAGCTGCAATTTTCGAGCATAGCTAGCATTCTTTTTTAGACATACACACACAATCATGATGAACCTTTAACCATTTGTGTGTCCGCAGTGTAAATACTATAGGCTACACCTGTTTTCATTTCATACAAAATTATGCATAAAATAAAATGAAAAATCATTGTGATATCCTATATTCTGCAAATATCGTGGCTGTTTACTATTTTTTTTTAGATCTTCGCAATTAGTAATCCTTTTCCCTGTCGTAACCTCACGAACTTCCGTGTGCAGAACAATAAATTATTTATTTTCTGCAAATAGTTTCGTCGTTTTAATCATTTATAATGTGATAAATGGACATCATAATAAACGGATACTGTACAAACAGTGAAATACCATTCTGACATTTAGAAAATTGATGTTAATTGCATATGTCGCTTGACAAAGCTATAATAACAGTCGTCCAACCTTGGTTGTTTTCCGTTGCATGTAAATCTATTCGATCGAAGAGAAAATGACGATGAAAAACCTTTCGAATCATTATGATTCTTCCATAACATCAGGAAAAGAAAGAAGGAATACGGCCAATTTATTACGTAATGAAAAACCCAACAAGGAGGCTCATCTTAGCTAGAATGACCTAACTGATGCCATAAGAGTTGGCGGAAAAGAGAATAGAAATCAAAATATGTTATAGTTTTTGACCAAACAAGTTGGTGTATATATAGACAGATAGGGATGCTAAAAAAACACTTCCAAAAGGGGCATAACAATTTGGTGATGCTCGCTTTTGCATCATCCTGCACGGCCTTCGGATTGAATTTGGCAGCAGGCACACCATAGTCTTAACGCTAAAAGAACTTATATTTACTTAACGACAACTATTCATTTGTGTTAACTTTAAAGGTATTTATTTCATTGTTCGAATGTTTCTTCATAAATATGTTCAAAATCAGTGTGGATTTAAAATAAATACTTGTTAAATTGTGCCTTTTGTCGTTTAAATATATATAAATAAGGACAAGTTTATGTTGTCAATAGGTTTCTTTGTAATAGATATATAGCTACACATTCCAAAATGTACCTACTTCATCGATGAATGAGTTGATTATATGGTTTGGTTCTAATTCGTGTTATTATGAACGAAATTTATTTTCATTCCTATTGTTCAAAATAGCGAACGTGACCTTTCAAAAAGAAAACTATAGTCAAAACGAACTTCCTCAAATGTGTATTATAAACGTTAACTTTGATCTTGATTTTAAAGCACAGCTAGCTGATCGCCAAATAATAGACTTTTACACATTTCCTACATTTTTTTCTTCACGTTTTGTAAATTAAATTTGATATTAATTTATAGAAAATTCTTTATTAAAAATGAAAATTTAGTACAGGCAGCTATGCATGCATGCAGTAAAAGTGAATGAAAGTCCTTGGCACTGAGCTTCTTTAGAAAAAACTTGGTTCTGAAAACTTTGTTTTTGTTTTCTTTTATGAAATAATGTATAGTACAGTTAACAACGATTTTGTAGGTTGTATTAAAAAAAATATCAGATTACATGGCCCATATAAGACATTTCAATTAATATGAATAATATGAATCACAAAGGGCAAAAAGTAATAATTACATATACTAGAATATTAATAGAGTTGTTATTATGTACCTGATATCATTTAAAAACATTTAAATTTAATTTATATTTTCGGTGTATTGGACCCTATGTAATCAGTTATTGATATATTTATTTCATGTCTGTCAATATGAAATCACGATAATCCATTAAGTTGATCGATTACATCAATCTTTGTGGTCGATATGACTGACATCTGATCTTTCAAAAAAAAATCAAAATAAAATGATAAAAACGGGAACCGTGAATTTATACGTTCAAAGTTAAGTTTATTCATTATACTGGGCGTTAACTGTTTGTCTTCGGCTCACGAGTTTTACATGTCCCTTAAGTCAGTATACAGTCCGTCCCCTTTTTCTACAGTGTCACTTCAACCTCTTAGGGGAAATATAGTATCATTATTCCTATGTAGATAAAGCGGAAATGCATTTTTCATCTAAAAAATGTAAATGTCTTAAAAATTGAGCCCTTAAATGCAAATATCCAGTTAAAAAAGCGTAAACGTCCCATAAAAAACGCAAATCCCACTCACCAATATCCCAGAAAGAGGACAGGCTGGGCGTTTAAATGCATTATTTACCTTTTATTCATTTTTATACGGCATGAATAAAAAAAGATATGGAATATAATGTGTAAAATTGTTGGTAAATTGTTACAAGAGGAAACAAATAGCTAAAGGACAGCATAGGGGCAAAACTTTTAGCATATTTCTCCAGTAAGCGATTAGGGTTTTATTTCTTCGTGTACGGTGACGAAACTTTTGGCGTACGCCTTTTTGCTATTTTTATTCTTTTGATACATTACATTAAAATGAAATATCTATAATATGTGTAAACCATATTTAAATCACTTCTATATATTGGGTCAATGAATTTGTCTAACCCCTTTGCTTTCAGTAATAAAAAAAAATCCGTATACGTTTACATGCCAAGAAGTTGCCTCCGTTGAAATTCTGCTAACACCCCATAGAGCAAATTACATGGATGATTAATTTTGACCATTTGGTATATGGCCGTGTTCTAAGCGACACGTACACGAAGGTCATACATTAATTTCTTGAATGAAATCAAATCTTTAGCTACTAATGACTGCCGTAAGGGGTCGACCGGAATTTTTAGCGAGGATTTCTTGGCATGATAAGGGAATGAATGTAGACAAGACAGCAACCCATTGACACAAACAAATAAATTTAAAAAGATAGTGACAAATCAACATACAATACAATTTATAAAATTGTAAGAGTACAGATAATGGTCAATGAACAGAAACTATCCATGCTACCACCACCAAATTTCTTAAATGGCATCCAGTTTTGTTTGAGAAATCGAATATTTGACAAAAATGGAAATACCTTTAGTATTTAAACATATTTCAGTAATACATGAGGGTCATACATATGCAAGCATAATTGGCGAAGATGTCAGATTTATGTTCTTTGGAGTCAAAGATAAAAGTTCGATTGACGTTATATTATTATTTTTTATAGTCACTGTGATGTTTTAAGATCACTTTAAGTTCTAATAATTTTAGAAACTATTTTTTAATTACTAATGTTATTATATTGTGTTTTAGGTGGCTATGGATGATCAAATAATAGATTTAGAAGAAATCGTTGAAAAACAAGCATGGGATTTATATATGAGCAGTAGAAAGAAAGGATTTCCAAAGAAACGAAAAGAATTGAATTTAATTTTTGACTGGTCTGGAGTGTCTTTTGTAACAGAACAGCCGACATATTCCCAGACAGGGAACGCACATTTTGAATCGAATGTTATATTTAGGTCGGTCTTCGAAAATCAAAGTGCTAGTCCGCAGACTCATTCTCTGAAAGCCGAGCGCCAGACAGTTGCGGAATGTAAAAGTACCTTGTCAAAGGGCTACACGACAAGTTTAAATATGGGTTTAGAAATAGGAGCACCAGAGGAAATAGCAAAGGCTTCAATAGGATATTCTAGAGGATATGAGGTGGTCAATGGTAGAGAGACCACTAACCAGAAAACATTGACATGGTCAAGTGAAGGGACACTTACAGTCCCAGAACATTCAAATCTGACAGCTGAAATTCATATCAAAGAAAAGCAATGTGGATACACATTCAAATCTCGTGCCGCCATACGTGGAACAGTTGTAGTGAATTTCTACAGTAGGAGGGACAATGACAAATATTTAATGGTATTCACAGGAGATATGAAAGACGTTCTTTTAGATGATAAAACTATACCAGATTTAAAGACCGAGGGACGGACAGTGTTTATTGATATAGAGGGAAGCTGTGATTTTAAGTTTGGGATTGAACAACAGATAGTTATATCGTAGATTCATATCAGTTTATATGCATTTATAATTGCCATCGTTGTATATCGAAGTGTTCAGGGATGTTTGACTTGATTCTGAGGAGCCAGCGCTCTTAGACTGATTCGCCGACATGCATTAACTGTTGTAACCGGGCTGTGATTTTCTGATTTATTTTCTTGGTCATCATGCAGACACTTATTTTTTACAAATAAGTTTTTTTATAATATATTATTAGGCTAATATTGCTTAGAGTCTATCAATAGTACCGTTTTCTATATAAAAAAAGTCATTTTCAAAGATTTTATCCAATTGTTGTTGTTGAATTACTCAATTATACTGCAGAACCTAAAAGGCGTTTTACCTCTGGGAAATAAAAAGAACTTATCACCTCACTGAGGCTTACTTTGCGACTTTAAAATTTCCCATATCTCGTGGAAAATAGAAACACCTGAAGCTAATTCTTACATACATTGAACTATATACACTCTGTAACGCTTTTTCATTCGGTTCTCATCACGTATTCTTAGACAAAATAGAAGCCACGAATCCACTTTAATTTTTTTCATTCTAATCAAAATCCTAGAATAATCGAATGAGTGGTTGCGCATTTAATAATTAATTTTGACATCTAGCTATGCATGGAGTTTGTAGCTACTGCTTTAAAGAATATGGGGTCCTTGTCTAAAAAAATTAGGGCAACTGTTGCGGTTATATATCTTTGTTTCCTACTTTAGTTTTGTGACGTGGTAGGTGAGCTGAAGCGATTGAGCTACTGGCACAGACTATCTTCCTGACTGAGTTTTTAATTTTCTCTTACTATTATCCCTCGTCTCTTATTCCTATAGTAAGTTAAAACTGTGTTAAGAGTCGGCAAATTGACAAATATTCCAATCCTGTTATTTTATGCAACGTACTTATTCAGATTTATTTTATGATTTAGGTAAAAGTCAGAACTCTAGTTGCCTTCGATATGTAACTGACTCGAGAGTTACCAAGTAAATAACTGAGTTACCACCATGATTTGGTTGGCCAGGTTTTTTTTGTGTTTTTGTTGTTGTTGGCATATCTGTGTCACAATTGACCACATATATGTTCTGCTTGTCGTAACCTCAATCCCGTCTGCTCAATCATTAATTTTTTGTCACCGTCTGCGCTATTGTTTTGCTTTTTCTGTTTGTCTTTTCTCCGCTTTTATTTTTGCTCATGGTATTGTCTGTCTTTTTAATTGGAGTTATAACGGATTTTAGATTGCTCCCTATGTGTCATATATTTCTATTTACATTGTTGTGAATTAAAGGCTCGATTGTAGCTAGTCCAAATAATTATGACGTCTCCACGTCATAATTATTTGGACTAGATTGTAGCTTGAGGTATTTTAGTTTTCAAAGTAGGGCTACCAACCTATTAGACCTCACGACACCGGGTATATATATTTTTTTTCTTTTTGGAAAACCAGCACCATTGGGGAATTACGCTCGACACCAAAGTTTAAGAAGACAAATACATTTTTTAATAAAATTGAAATATGCGAACTGAATAAAACATTTGTGGGTATGAAACTCTATGGGATCGATTACGGAATAACTTACTAGTTTTTAGCCTTTTTTTCGATCGAATTGTCAAACAAAACGAACTTGCGTGCAATGGCAGAGGAATCTGAATATCGCATTCCCAAAGGTATAAATTTCAGGTGTATTTAGTTTATTAGACAAACCAATCTTTGTCAAACTTAGCTTTTTCTACATTTAAGTTTTAACAGCAATCGAAGATATAAAGTTAATGCTGACTTTTTGACAGTTTGAATCAAAACATCAGGTCTGACATGAGTACTGTCATATTTTACTTTCAGTTTAAATTACCTTCTTCAATCATTTATTTGCCTTTCAATTATTTTCTTTTGTTGAATCATTCGAAAGAAATCTGGTTTAATATTTGGCAATGACTACAATTTATAAAATTAATTCAATAATAATAATGATATTAATACATTGTTGCTCACTCTTGCCCCAGGCAGAATTTTATTTATACATCCAGTTATATGAGGGTCAACATGGGATTGGCATAAAAAGTGACGAAAAGGCAAAAAAATTAAAAGAATTTCCATCATGTCCATGTCCATACATGTGTATTTTGGAAAATTATCCTAGTTAAAATACAAATGTAATTATAACTTTTTAAACATTGTCAAGGATTTGTATAGGTCTTACTATACAAATCCTTGACATTGTTTAACAGTTAAAGGCTTCTTTTTTGCATTGACAACTTAGTTTTTCAAGACTTCATAATTATTTAGTCTAAATAACATCCAAGCTTTTGAAAAAGATCATTGATACAGAGGCGGATCCAGGGGGTGGTCATCCGGTGCCGGTGACCACCCCCTGGGTTTGCAAAAATGGTGCACCATGTACCAAAAAATGGTGCACCTTGAACATTTTGAAAAATAAATTCGTCGATCAAATCAATGTGTCTATCGGAATCACCAGTCATAAAGTTGTCATTACTTACCTTAAGGCTAAATACAAGAACCTTGACAGGTATGTTTATACAATGAACATGTAATTAACAATCGCTAATTACTTGGTCGATTTCTTTGTAAAAATGAAGAGACAGTCCTCAATCTTAGATGTTTTTAGCAGGTAATTTATACTTTTTTTTACATTACGTTTATCTAAATTTTTAAAGTTTGTATAATAACTTTTCTCGACCAATAATGTTTTTTTACTGTGATGCCAAAATTCAAAAATAATTTTAAATTTTTAAAGTCACATAAATATTCTATATTGAATGAATACTCCCGTTCCATCATCTGTTTGTCTAAAAGTTTCGTTCATTCCAGTTTTTTAGTAACTTATACCCTCTTTCCTTCAGGAAACGCCACAAATCAGCCCCTCTGAAGTACCAACGACTTGTAATGGGCCTAGCATTGATACGAATAAAAGTGATCAGATTAAAGAATTAAACAACCCCCGACTTACATATAAGTACAAACGACATTAGTTTTGTAAAACAATCAACACGTAAATTAACAAACGAAGAGAAATTTAATTTGATAAGAAATCATTTCCAACCTGGAATAAACTATAACTTTAATTTCCTATAAAAAAAATATGCAGGAAAGAACAGACTGTTTCAGCTGAGTTGTCTAAATCGCTATGATGGGCTAGTGTACTCACGTTCACAAGAAGGAGCTTACTGCATATACTGTGCTCTGTTTGGGGTTGATAGTTTGGGAACATTATCATGCAAACCACTAACAGATATGGCACATGCAAGTACAAGAGTTTTAGACTTAACGATCATTTCGGCCGTGATGAGAAATCATGTAAAAAAAAAAGTCATACTGAAGCTAGAGCAAAAGCTCAACTTTTCTTGACAACATTGAGCAAAGGACTACTGATATTCAAACATTTATTGATAAAGCAATGAATGAACGTATAAAAGCAAACAGAACTGTTTTGAAATCTATATGCAAGTGTGTTTTGCTTTGTGGCAAACATAATCTTCCTATAAGAGGCCATAAAAAAATTGAATTTAAATTTAAGATTTCAAAAGGTGACCAGCCCCTAATAAATTCCTGGATCCGCCCCTGATCAATATGAAAATTCAATGCCAATGGTAACACAGGAAAATTTGTTTGTCTCTTACATGACTGTCTTAATTTGTTTTTGTCTTAGTCATGTACCTGATGTTCCTCCAATCTACTTAATTTTAAAACAAAGTATGTTAGCTCATTACTATATACAGGACCTTTAACATCAAATAAAACAGCATACCTGCTAACTGTCACTAATTTCGGGGGATTTCCAACAATTAGAAATTTGAATGTGAAAGTATGAAGAAGCAACTAAACATCATTAAACAAAATTTGAAGGTCCCTTTAAACATGTTAAAGGTTTTGTGAGACTATGAGAGCCATCTTGCACATAAAACCCCCATGGGCATTTTGGAATGTTGGCAGGTATGAACACACCTCAAAAATCACATGACACAGAACATGCAGAACATAACTATACAAAATGTATAAACATTGATAAACATTGATAAAGAAGAAAACATCTGATGTGAGTGTTCCATAATGGAAAATTTCCTTACAACAAGAACAGTAACCCGCATTGAGTTAAACTTTAACATCACAAGTATAATTAAAAGAGAAGGCATTTATAGGAAAATGAATTCCCTAGTACTCAGATGGGTTTTCATTTTTCTTCCATCCTTTTTGGGAGTTGATATAAACCTCATATCTTGCTGACTTTGTTTAGTTAATGAAATAGAGACACAAGTTCATTTTATAATAAGACTTGCAAGTACATGTAATATGCTTTATTGATCTGAGCAGAGAATCTTTTTGTATATCACATACATTCATGTACATGTATGTTTTATTTCTACATAACAAGAAAAAAGCCACACACACAAAAAAAAACACAAGTGAGGGATGAGATCTCAAATCACTAGTTGAACAACTCTACATTAAATTAATATGGTATAAATCATCACAAAATAAGACCAGCACATTTGTGAACTATACACTTTTACAGTAAATTAGGTTTATAATATGCTAACATGCTTGTTATTTGTTCAGCCACTGTTCAAGAAATTGACAAGAAGACCGTAGAAGTTGATATAAGAATACCCAATTTGGAAGTGAAAGCCAAGATTCCAGGGATTGGAACTGCTAAACTAAAGGATAACTGTACAGTTACAACCAATTTTGAGGCAAAGTAAGAAAGACTTGCATTATTATAATTATAAAGAAATAAACATGTCTTGAGGAACATAAAATATATGATATATCTCAGTGTTCCAGCTAGGTTTTCAAAAGGGCAGGGTGCCAATCCTGAAAAAGGGCATTTAACGCGTGATATGATAATATGAAAAGGGCATATTTTAATAAAAGATGTTAATCAAACATTTGTGTTTATTCGTTGAATCACAGGTTATACAAGAACAACATCTTTAGCCCATATAGAACTCTATCTTTCTACTTTTAAGGCTGAAAAACTTGTCAAGCAGCTTGTCACACAAGTTTTTTTATCATTGCTTGGCACAGTTGAACTTTATATGCAGTATGTTTTGAAAGGAGATCTGTTTCATACTGTTTCTATGGTCTACCATATTTTACCAGTTTCACCTTTCTACCCCTGCTGTGCTTGATGGCAATACAGCACAAAACAGCTGTGCTCAGTAAATTCACAATTTTAGGATATAAAGCAACAGTGAAAAATAGTATCAAAAATAAAGAATACAGAAAAAGATGACCAAGGCACCCTACCAACACTGCTACTAAGACCCTCTTTAACTTTTCCTATAACTCAAAATAAATACCTAAACATATATATTCTTAAGTAAGAAGTATGGAGACACATTTTAGAATATGTAAATGGGTTACTCAATGCTAGGAAAAAAATCAGATTGAGTTATCTTTCTTTATTCGGGTGTGCTCCTTCTTTGGAGGATTATAAACAGTACGTAAATATGATGTAAATATGATCACAATATGGCGGCCGATTTTGTTATTTTCGTATCAAAAATGAAGGCAGTCAATGACAAATACGTCTGAATTTTCTGTTTATTTTACAGAAAACAAGTAAAACAATGTCTTCAACGAGTTTATAATGGTTTTCCAACTTTCTGTCATTACGTTTCTTCCATGAAACTACGGTAAACATCGCAAATTGTGCCCAAGTTGTTGTATGCACATTTCTTCAAAGATAATTGCCGACTGACCGATTCTATTTGAACGAATTAATGTTGATGATCATTAATGACCCATCCGATAAACGGATTACCTATAACAACAGATTATGACACCAGTTGTAACTATTGATTAGCTTGGGGTGGTAAACAAAGTCATAATCTTTTCCCCAGGTAAAATTTAGTAATTAGCGTATCATATCAATACGCAAATTAATATGCAATCGATCTTCAAAAAAGGCAGGGCGCCCTGGAAACTGTAAAAAGGGCACAGGGCGCCACTCGGAAAAGGGCGGGCGCCGCGCCCTCTGAAAACGGCCTAGCTGGAACACTGTATCTACTTGAAAACATACATGTATGGTAGAAAATAAGTAACAACTTATTTCTAATATGTATGGGTTGCTCTTTTGTAGTGCTGAATCCAAATAACATAATTTTGCAAAGGAAAGGTTCACAAAGTGTCAATATTAAAAGTGTCCTTGGCAACATGCATGAATACACATTTTTGTTAAGAATGTGTATTTGACACACATACATCTTTGTGTAACATATTTATGTTGGTCAAAGGATGTGGCTAATGAATTACAGAAGGTAGTAGACCTTAAAAATGCATAAAAACGAGCAATGTGGCTGAAATCCAGTAAAATATCATTCCTTCAAGGATGTTAACAGGCTTAAAACAAACACCAAAACGAAAAAAAAGTTAATAAGTTTAAAATTGTGAATATAACTTTTTACATGTGATATTGCCAAGGTAAATTTTTCAGGCATTATGCCCTTTGTGGTCATATTTTTTTTACAAAAAATGTGTGTTTACTGCTTACTGTGTTATTGTTGAACTTGCTTAAAATATGCGGTGCATTAGATACTATTTCAAGTAAGTAATAATTGATCGGAAATTTAAGATAACACTTCATTATTATAAGCAGTTGAATATTGAGAGTAAAACAATGGTGAACCATTTCGTTAGCTGAAGAGATCCACAAAATAATCATTATGCATTGTTACTGGTAATTGTTTATTTAGGAGTTGTTGTAAAATGAATATACATTTAAGTATGTTATAAATCTTATAAGAGAATTTTAGTCAAATCAGTGAATATAAATTTGACAGCTAAATGAGCTTATGCCTCTTTAAAGGACTTTATCAAGTTTTTCAGTACTAAAGCAAACAAAAGTTGTTTTTAAGCCATTTTAAGAACCTTAAAAACTTAATCTAACTAGGAAAATGAAATTAAACATTTAATTGTATGTGGTTTTATTTGTTTATTTTAGTTCCCTTCAAATAACTGCCATTATTAAGAAGAATGATATTGAAAATAAGTTTAGATATGATATAAGAAAGTTACCAGGGGAGATAATTCCTGAGAAATGCACCACAAAGGTTAGTAGATTGTTTAAACATAAAAATAAGAAGATGTGGTGTGATTGCCAATGAAACAACTATTTACAAGAGACCAAATAACACTGACATAAACACTTTAGGTACCTTAAAATCAGCTATAAACGGGCATGAAATGACAATTCAAACCAGAAAACGTTTATTTAAATAAAAATAATGAAAACATGCCAAAAAACAATAAAGAAAGAATCAATAAAAAATAAGAAAAATTGTCATGCTTGAAGTTTTACCCCTGTAATATAATACACAGAAGAAAAGTCAGATTGGTTAAAATGTCTGACCAGTTGAACAGTTTGATTTGATAAAACAATTGTAATAGGGTCATAATTTTAAATGAACAGCAATAGGTGAAGAGAAACCTGTATTATGTACATTGAAGTCATCTATCTCTTATTTAGATTTAATTCAGTTCAATGACCAGGTATAAGTGCTTAAATGATATACATGTATACAAGTAGCCAATGGCTATAGTATGTATCATTACATATCACACTAGTTCTCCGTTAAAGCGCCCAACGTCAGAGTAAAAAATGATAAAATATAAATTACTGCGAAACTTGTTTATAAAGAACATAGAGCATCTTCATAGTGTATCCTATCCACCGTATAAATTTCAGCATGTAATGTGCTACCGTTAATTTGTAATGATCGAGACAGTTTAGATGATAAAACAATAAAAAAAAAATAATTAACGTCATTTTACTTCCTTTGACGTCGTGATTTTCAATGCCAAAATGCTAAAAACCTTTTTTTTATTGATTCACGTAAACTTTTATTTCTTTTTCTTGTTAGTTGAAATTTAAGCATGATATTCAGTCATGTCTGCATTATTATTAATATATACATATATATATATATGAAAGTCTTTTTGTTATCTCTTTAACACATATTAATGTGATAAATCTTCAATTTGGCCTTTTCTGTATGAACTAGTACGATAAACAATCGACTCAGCATTTCAGTCTTGTACAAAGCAGAAGAAATAATAAAATCGTATTAACATGCTTTCAACCCAAATATGCATATAATTCGCCACTGAATCCTCCTCTCTTTCGTCATCATCCTATTTACCAATCTGTGTTACCATGAATTATCATTGATGTGGTCATATTAATATCGAAAACTTATATATAAATCAACTGTTTTAATTTCAAAATGCACAAGTATAGCGTATAACGCATGAATTTCTTGCTTTGAACTGTTTTGAAAAAATCTTTCGAAGCCGAAGCACAACCCTTGTATCTTTGATGGGTTACTTCCTTTGATATTCCTTAATACCTGTTTGTTCATTGTATTGAAAATTTGGAAAAACAATTAGGAGAGAGACGAGAAGTGTCTATTAGTATTTTATATATATATAGCAGACCAATGGGAGTATGTTTCTTAAAATTGAACAATTGAACACTTGAATATAACTATGAAGAAGATGTGGTATGATTGCAAATGAGACTCGAGTCTAAAATTCCACTAATAAAGATAGTCGGCATGATAAATTCGTTACACAGTGTGTCAGTGAACTGATACGATATACAGGGTCAGTAAATTCCATATGAGGTTCTATTTTCGCTCAAACCCCTTATGAAATTTACTGACCCAGAATTTATCGTATTCACTAACACAATGTGTAACTGATAATATCTGACTAAAATTTAAACGAATCACTTTTTTGATAACGTTTACAGTTAGTATATTACTTCAACTTTAGAGGAGATATGATTTATTGATTGATGTTTTCTGGACGTACAGTGGCAACTATTCCATGCAGATTTATGAGCGGGAGAAGAATATTCAACAAATAAATAAGATGTTACATGGGTTTTTCGCTGATAAAGAATTTAAAAAGGTTGAATATAAATATATATAAAAAAAATAGATGATGAGAGAGACATGACAAAAAATGATCCAGCAAAATATAAATATAAAATCATTTTTCATAGATATTTTATTCATCCTCTTTGTTGGTTAGTTGTAGCCTATTAATCTCACAACTTCGATTTAAAGACAACCAGTAACGACCAATTGAACAGCTTCTTTTTGTAGATCCTCTTATACTAATAGTACTATGCATCATATTCCGCATGAATATCATATAGTTAATTGAATTAATCAAAGATATAGGAGGTGGTTTATAGATTAAAAAATAATTATGAAAAATAAGAATATGGTGAATTAAAAATAACAGAAATAAATGATTTAAAGATAAATGAAACTTTCCGTTTTCTGCACATAAATGCATTATTGACAATATTCTAGTAGATCATTTCGAAAGAAACGTTGAACTTTCAAATTGGTTGTAAACGCAACTGGTCAAATGAAATAAGCGACGCAAATTTTATACATTCATAAGCATCCGTTCAGTGTTTTTTCGCCAAAATCACGATCTTGCATGAGTTAACTTGTCATTTCGTTTCCTATTGTAAGCAAATTTAACCTTACATCCTTCTCGTGCATTGCGTCAGCAATTATTTAATTTTATTCACCTTAAAAAAAATAGTTCGTGACAGATGTCAGACCACGATAATCCAATAATTAACAAAAAGATCTGCAATAGTGGTCGAAAAAAAAAAGTTATAAATTTCATGCGTCCGAAGCGGGCACTATCTTCGATTTATCTTCATCATTTACGCCTCAGCGACAAGTATTTGAAATCCAAAGATATGAAAGAATAGAAAGAGTTGATGAGTTATACAAAATGTATGACGAAAATGACACACAAAGAAAAGTCAAATCAGTCGAATGTAACATTGATTGATGGAGTTTAAAACCTTAGGTATCTTTATAATTCCAAAATATATAAATTGACCATTGATTGGAATTGTAAGGATTTGCAGAATCAAAACATTGTCATAATTCGTACGTCTTAATTTTCATACTGATGCTCGAGGACGGCAGACATTGTCTTCAATTTTTTGGGTGTAACATTTTTTTAGTAACAACATATATTAAATATATTTCACTATTCACCAAAACAATTGATTGATAAGCAATGTTTCTTTCTATATTTTGTTGGACAGATAAGTAATCAATGATAAAATCTTTTTGGTGATCAAATTTTTATTTTATTCGATTTGCGATTTCTCTTAATGTCGGTTAGCTACCGGTACTGTCACTGTTATAAAACTGAACGTTCAGCTCCTCATTACTAGTACCTCGAATCACAAGGAAAATATGATAAAATATACCTCATATCATCTTTACTTTTGTTTATTATCCCAGATATCCAAATATTTCGAAGAATTTGAAATACTTTTTTCCCCCCAAGTTTTATACTTATTTTAAACATGGTATCATTTATGCAGTACAGTGACATAATAAAAAAGAGGGGCTATACGGAGTAGTGTCGTCATGCGTATATTTTTGATACAGACAAGACAATATATATTGTCAAAATGTTATATACGGAAGTTTTCAAATGCAGGAACTGAACCCAAGAATTTTACATAGAAGGGCATATATTTCTAACTGAATAGAGAAACATGACTAAAAGAATTATAGAATACAGAAATGTAGATCTCCTCCCCTAATACAGACCGTAATATATAGCATTTTGACGGATAGTTTTGTTAATCTATTTAACTGCTTTTAATTTCGAAAAGAATGTTGTACAATGTGTTGTTATAAAATGTAGCGGACAAAGTATCATGCCCTTTCAACCGACGTCCTAATTTCGATGAAAGAAATTAAAAGCTTCTCTCCTTGCGCAACACGAAAAAAGAAAGAACAATTTTTATAGCTTCTTGCAATTGCATAATTGTTAAATCGTATTGAATTCGGTATCAAATTTATATTAATCATAGAAGCTTCATATCTTAAATATTGAAAACAGGTCTAAATTATTTACATGCATTACAATTGATATAAAATCATCCGGTTCGGTTTTTTTTTTCTTCTTCTAGATTTGAGAAAGAAGCAACTCTGTTACACTCAAACAATTGATTTATAAAAATTGTTACATGGTGTCTTCTTATGTCGTCTGAATTACAATATATTATTGAATTGTAAGTGATATATCCGCCATCCATTATAACTATCTAATATGTTTATTTGGCATGCCATACTCGATAAAAGTGCGGACGTGATAGAAAGCACTTTTTACCAAAATGTCAGCGGAGATTACATTCCACGGAGGTTACATTTCAACGATTTCGTCATTTATGAACCATAATATGTATATCTAAAGATTGAAGTTGTACTAAAATTTAATGTTGACAAGGATATCGATCTGTTGTATGTGGAATTTTTTTTCAAAATTGATGTTTTTTAAGAATTGGCTATTCCACGGAGATTACACGCTTAACAAATCTCTACAGTTTTCAACTTTGCTTCGTTTTTCAGACTGATGTAACTTGGAATAAATGACCATTGTTATCAATAAAATTATTTATGGTAACCTTATGATCAAGTTAAACTCATATTACACTCTATAATGTACTAAATATTTTCCTGGTTGGTCTTTTATCCATCAACGGAAATTTCAGCTTTTCAAAGAAAACATTATGGACGGCCGGTACAATCACGATCGTGGTACAATATGTACTAACCTTTATAAAAATTAAAAATATAGATAATGAAGAAATTTAAAACTCTCAGATATAAGTATAACAAGCTACGGGTATATAACTGGAAGTCGTTAGGTTTGCTTTCTTACGGTGGGACAAAATAACGTCATAAAATGGGCGCTTTAACGGAGAACCAGTGATATACGTGTATCTCACTTGTAATAGTAAGTGTTAAGTTAAACGTTGTAATGGTCAAATCTTTAAATGAAATAGGGTAAATGTATCTTTCTTTTTAGCTCACCTGGCCCAAAGGGCCAAGTGAGCTTTTCTCAGCACTTGGCGTCCGGCGTCCATCGTCCGTCGTCTGTCGTCCGTCGTCCGTCGTCCGTCGTCGTTAACTTTTACAAAAATCTTCTCCTCTAAAACTACTGGGCCAAATTTAACCAAACTTGGCCACAATCATCATTGGGGTATCTAGTTTAAAAAATGTGTCTGGTGACCCGGTCAACCAACCAAGATGGCCGCCATGGCTAAAAATAGAACATAGGGGTAAAATGCAGTTTTTGGCTTATAACTCAAAAACCAAAGCATTTAGAGCAAATCTGACATGGGGTAAAATTGTTCATCAGGTCAAGATCTATCTGCCCTGAAATTTTCAGATGAATCGGACAACCCGTTGTTGGGTTGCTGCCCCTGAATTGGTAATTTTAAGGAAATTTTACTGTTTTTAGTTATTATCTTGAATATTATTATAGATAGAGATAAACTGTAAACAGGAATAATGTTCAGCAAAGTAAGATTTACAAATAAGTCAACCTGACCCAAATGGTCAGTTGACCCCTTTAGGAGTTATTGCCCTTTATAGTCAATTTTTAACCATTTTTCGTAAATCTTAGTTATCTTTTAGAAAAATCTTCTCCTCTGAAACTACTGGGCCAAATTAAACAAAACTTGGCCACAATCATCATTGGGGTATCTAGTTTAAAAAATGTGTCCGGTGACCCGGCCAACCAACCAAGATGGCCGCCATGGCTAAAAATAGAACATAGGGGTAAAATGCAGTTTTTGGCTTATAACTCAAAAACCAAAGCATTTAGAGCAAATCTGCTTTGGGGTAAAATTGTTCATCAGGTCAAGATCTATCTGCCCTGAAATTTTCAGATGAATCGGACAACCCGTTGTTGGGTTGCTGCCCCTGAAATGGTAATTTTAAGAAAATTTTGCTGTTTTTGGTTATTATCTTGAATATTATTATAGATAGAGATAAACTGTAAACAGCAATAATGTTCAGCAAAGTAAGATCTACAAATAAGTCAACATGACCAAAATGGTCAGTTGACCACTTTAGGAGTTATTGCCCTTTATAGTCAATTTTTAACCATTTTTCATAAATCTTAGTAATCTTTTAGAAAAATCTTCTCCTCTGAAACTACAGGGCCAAATTTAACCAAACTTAGCCATAATCATCATTGGGGTATCTAGTTAACAAAATGTGTCCAGTGACTCGGCCAACAAACCAAGATGGCCACCATGGCTAAAAATAGAACATGGGGGTAAAATGCAGTTTTTGGCTTATAACTCAAAAACCAAAGCATTAAGAGCAAATCTGACAGGAAGTAAAATTGTTGATCAGGTCACGATCTATCTGCCCATGAATTTTCAGATGAATTTGATAATCGGTTGTTAGGTTGCTGCCCCTGAATTGGTTATTTTGAGGAAATTTTGCTGTTTTTTTGTTATTATCTTGAATATTATTATAGATAGAGATAAACTGTAAACAGCAATAATGTACAGCAAAGTAAGAACTAAAAATAAGTCAGTATGACCAAAATAGTCAATTGACCCCCTAAGGAGTTATTGCCCTTCATAGTCAATTTTTAACAATTTAAGATTTTCAAGTACTGTTATAGATAGAGATAATTGTAAGCAGCAAGAATGTTTAGTGAAGTAAGATCTACAAACACATCACCATCACCAAAACACAATTTTGTCATGAATCCATCTTTGTCCATTGTTTAATATTCACATAAACCAAGGTGAGCGACACAGGCTCTTTAGAGCCTCTAGTTTGTAATTTACATAAACTGTCATGTTAAACTACAGTAAGATTTTAATAAAGCCTTAATAATACAATTTTTATAGGTTATTGCAATGTGAAGTGTTTTTTGTGTAGAATGATAAGTTGATTTTTTTTATCTTCCAACATGAAGTGTAATTTATAGATTTTTCTATTCACAGTACAAAGATGATTTGATAACTATATTACTACACAAAGCTGAACCATCATCATGGGAGATACAATTGAAGAGAGGACTTGAACAAGCTAAAGATTAAAAAGGATACCTAACTCAAGTGTTGAAGGGCCATCATGTCTTTTCCCATTGGTGTACTATAACCTGCAAATCAGCTTAAATGATTTATTAAGATTGGGTATAAACTTATAGAAATACTGATTTTTACAACAAAAAGCGATGCATCTGTTGTTTTGTCTACGCTCCTGGAGATTAAATAACCCCCTAAAGTCAGATTATGCAATGTATATTTCAAAATAGTGCAATTTTCATTTTCTTTTTTGTATATTGAATTTACATACATAATGTATTTCTTAATCTGTAAAAGATATCTTTGTTTAAAAAATGCCTTTAATTTATAGTTACTTGTGTGTTGTGTATACTGCTTGCACAAACTGTTAAAGGTTTCTGATTTGGTCCATTTCAGAACTGGTACTAATAATTAATAATTGATTCACTTTACAATTAAATATCATCGACGCATATCAAATACTTAGCAGAATATGAAATTCTTCAATTCACACAGTTTTGCTCTTTTGTTTTTGAACATCTTTCTTTGATACCCTGTGCAAATAATGTTTTGGGAGGGCTATATTGGTATCATCTAGTTCATCTGTGTATCTGTCTGTCCATGTATATTAAAAGCTTCCTAAATTGCTAAATGAATGTCAACGAAACTTAACATAATTGTAGGACACTACCTAAGCAGTGGTGGATCCAGAAAAAGTGGGGGCCCACTGGCTGCCTAAGAGGGGGCCCGATCGCTTCACGCTTCAGTGAATACCTATATAAGCAACCAAATTTTTTTCTCAAAAGGGGGGGGCCTGGGCCTCCAGCCCCCCCTAAATCCGCCTCTGCTAAGGGTGTGCATATATAATTATTTCAGATCCTGCATGTTAAAGGTGAGACAACCCAACTAATTAGCCATTTCAGAATCTAATGTATCCTGGGTAATATTTTTAAAAGTGTACACCAAAACGTCCAGATTGGTTTGAAATGTCATAAACAATGGAAATTTAACCAATGATGTGATGTTATTTTCATTTTGGGGTACCAACAATGAAATTACCCATGATGTTTTAGATTCTGAAACGGCCAATTAAATTCAATAATACAGAAATGTGATGATAGTCTCTCATCTCACAAGTACAACTCCTTTTAAAGGATGGATAAGTTTAGATAAAACTCTACACAGTTATAGAACATCTATGGAAGATATGAATAAAGGAATGTTATTATTGATTAAAATGTAAAAAGGGGAGATAATAAATTAAGTTATAGAAGTATTTTCATGGTTTCACTGACTTCACTAACAGTTCTATTTCTTATTTAACACTGTTTACATTTGAATACTAATTGTGTTTAGAAGGAAATAATTATAAGTGTCAGTATGTGTGACAATGGACTATGATGTATATGTTGTTTTATCAGCATTATTTTTTTTTATTAGTTTTCATGTCCCAGATGTATATTGGGTGTTCTATTGATGTTGTTATATTTAGTTATTATTGTTTAGAATGCATAACATAATTTTCATATACAAGTTTAAGATTTTTGTTACATCTGAAAAGATTTTCTGAAATATTGTGCTCTGGGTGTGATGCAATTATTTCTAAAAACAGTGTTATAAATGTGATATATATATTCCATCACTGCAACAAGTCAGTGTGTTACCATATTTCTCCACTTGATACAGTTAAATGTTGATATTTAAAGCGTGAGGCTTGCCCTTAAGTAATCTTTTTATTTTTTGTATGATTATTTTGTTTTACATTTTAACCTAGTACTTGAGTTCATTTTATGTATGTGGTGATTGGTTTTAGTTTTTTGGATTTTCATCTACCTCATACTCAACTTTGATAAAAAATTTTGGTATATAATAATGCCAATGTTACTTTTATTATTTGGTCTGTACAACTATTTGCATCTGTCTGAAAGATTGATTTTTATACATTAAACATAGTAAATGTATATTATCTCCCTTGATAACTTTTGAGTTATCTACCCTGATTATAAAATGAAATAGATAACTTTTCAAGATTCTGCATTTTGCAGTTTTTAAAATGAACTATTTCTAAATTTGATTTGAAATTGATATTTAATTTAGTACCATATCATAACAAGGTTGCAAACAATCTATTTTTAACTTAACATTTCATGCTCTATTTTCTTTTTTATTGTATTTTCTTTTCAAGAATTCCTCTATTAATAAACCAATTTAAACGATTTATTAATGGAGATAAAATTACAGTATAAAAAAGTTTTGATTAAACAAAATTTGAAAAGAAATTGAAAATGTATTTATATTTGAAATGTTACCAAAGGGTGCTCTTTTGTAAATGAGAAATACATGAAATATAAGTTACAGTAAGAATGCAAGTAGATGTAGTGTCGGTGAGGTACCTCATAAACAGCAACACACAAACTTACATAAGCCTTCTTGTGTCTGCTTTTGATTTAATTCTACAGCAAGCTTCCTATGTTGATAAAATCTACCCTAAATTTTTTCAAAAGTAGAATCTGTGGTTTAAAAACTCAGTTTTTTTTACTTTTTTTCCTTAAATATAATTATGCCAATGTTTTGAAATACATAAGTTAATTTGTATTTATAATTTAATAGGTTGTTTTTATGTTTATTGCAATGATCTGATGTGTTCTTTTTATAGTTATATACATTTGAAGCATTTAATCAACTAGTAAAATATTTTGAAAAATTTTGTGCTTTTTTGGAAAATGAGGCAGTCATTGTTCCATTACTGGCGAACTGAACTTCATTACATTTCTCTGCCTACCGCGCTTGGTTTCGTATTTACTATTTTCTATACAAACTGGAATTTGCTTGTGTTATCATTATGCATGAGAGGTCATTGTGTAGTAATCAGCCAGGAACCAGTTTACAAACTAACTGGTTTCTGCTTGTATTCCACTACACTCGAACAAAGTGTTGTAGTTTTTGACGGGAACCAGTTTAGAATTTGTAAACTACAAAACGTAATCGGTTATTGTTCATTCCGTTTTGGTGTTTCATACCGACTTTTATGGTTTGAATAAGCTTAAGACCCTTCAAACATTAATGTGATAGGTATATTAAAGACTGTTTTACAAAAGGATGGAACTGTTTTGCTTTCAAATTCGTACTATAGTGATATCTGTTATGTACGGATTTCCACTTTCACCGGTTAATTTCTTCTTTTACACGTGCTTTTGAAACTTCCTGTTGAAACATCGCAAGTTTTAAAATTGTTTTTTGAGTGAATTTAACTTATTTTAACAATCATGAAGCGTTCCAGAATCATTTTCAAGCAGTTTCTTCTTCTCTTTGATGATGGAAAATAGGTTTTTCTCAAGAAAATACCGCAAACGATCGCAGAGGAATTGAAACGTACAAGTCAAGTCGGCACCTGGTTAAATTGGCATCTAGTCAAATCGGCACCTATTTCAATTTTGACGTCAATTCGGCATCCAATAATATTTGTTCTAATATTTTCTATTCAATTAATTAATAACTGTTACCAAGTACATAGTGAATATGTTGTTGTGTATAAAGGTAAACAACGAAGCCCTTACCCAAGCTGTTGTTTTAACAATTAGACAATTATTAAAATAAAATGGAAAACTATGAGTCCCTTTCAATAAATCAAACTTTCATGGCAAATAATAAGCAAATTTAAGGTGTTTTTTTCAGTAAAGTTTAAAAAGCATTAAACAAACAATCCTGTAAAATGCTCAACTGGTTTAAATAATGCTTAAACATATCCAATATCTCATGTATTAGTCCAAATAATTATGACGTCTGGCAAGGCTATTTTATTTTTTTTCTGTGATGTCTTCCTATGAAGTTCGTAGGAAGGCGTCCCAGAAAAAAATTAACATAGCCTTGCGGTCATAGAAAGGTGTCCCAGAATGAAATTAAAAAAGCCTTGCCAGACGAAATAATTATTTTGACTACTCATATATATATCATTAAAAATACACCAAAAAAGTCATTAGGTTGAGAAAAATAAATATATACAAAATGTACATGAACACCCAAAAATGTGAAAGTTAGTATTTAACTCTTTTTGCTTAAATACTGAAAAAAATTCTGGCAACCCCTTACTTATTTTTTACTCTTTTTGCTTAAGATACTGTTAAAATTTATATTTAACATGGGTGACGAATTGACTAAATCAGGTGTCGATTTAACCAGGTGCTGATTTGTCCAGGTGCCAATTTAACCAGGTGCCGGTTTGACTAGAATTCTTTGACAAATGTTTGAAATTACCTGAGTTTCATTAGACCTTTGATAACAGTAACAAAAAGATTATTTACTTAATATTTTGTGGGAGAAGGGGGTTCAGACTATGTGGTATCAGGTCTGTTCGCGCCCAATACACTTTCGCACCCTACACGTTCGCGCCTCGCACGTTCGCACCCAAGGTCCGTTTGCACTCTACTCATTCGCGCCTAATTTTAATTCAAATTCAAGTTGAATAATTGGAAAATCATGATTGTTGTTTTAAATTGCTTTGGTGTAAATACTGAATGTATTTATAGCTTGGTATGAGTAAAACATTGAAGATTTTTAAGGAAAAACACAAAAGATAATTGTTTTTAACAGCTTGGTCCCTTTGATCTGAAACAACGAAACAATAAAATATAGGAACCAAAATATAGCAATCCACTATTATAACCAAAACATGATAAAATCTATTCAACACACAGAAAAAAACATAGTCAGAATCTCACTTTATTTTGAAAGAAGTCAATGAAACAAAGTTATAAGCAATACACTAACAAAACATGATTAAGAGTTATTCAACACAAAATAAAACGTTGACAAAATACCACTTTATTTAGAAAGGATTATTATAATTTTTAACAATACGCTATCTAAAACATGATTAAGATTTATTCAACACAAAAAAAAATGCTGTCTCACTTTATTTTGAGACAATGACAACAATTATACTTATAAGAAAACACTTGCTTACAGAGTTATTAAACACAAAACCAATTAAGATTGGGTGCGAACATGTAGGGTGTGAAAGTGAAAGGGGCGAACATGAGTGGGCGCGAACGGACCCGGATTCAGACTATGTACCAGTGAGAAATATACAAGCTTTTCTACGGTATTTATTTGTACAATTCAGGTAGTCTTGACCTATTCATTTGTCTTAAAAAACAGCCAGTTGTCACCTTCACTTCACACACACACACATATACGAATATCAATTATATGCTTACGAGACATGTTGCATTGTTAAACTAATTACGGTATGTGAAAATCAAGACTTGCATAAAAACTATCCCAATATTAGAGACAGTGGCGTCATTTTTCTTCAGAGCTTTCAGCTCTTTGATTTGTATTCAATTTCTAATAGTTAATTTTGCTATTGTCACTTTACACATGTTACAGGAAGGGAAATTTATAGGGCATTTTGGGCAATGAGTTTGGGTAATATAAATTTTGCTCTAACTTAAGTTTGCCTCAACCACATTGCATAAAACTTATACACAATGCTAATTACCACCACACACAACTCAAATTTCGATTTTGGGAGGAGTCTCTTTTGTTGTTCTTGACTTATGTTCCTTTGTAATTGGAAAATTGCAGAATTTGTTGTATATTTATAAGCGAGGGCATCTTTGTTCCATGGACACATTTTTCATTTATTTTGTCGAGTGAAACACTCACATGAATTGTTTAATATGATTTCTAGTATATGGGTTCTTGACAATGTCTACATGTCCTTCATGTAAGTTTTACCTGACCTCTACTTCATTTTGGATCAATGATCTAGACTAAAGTTGCATGATTAAGTCCTTATCTCATAAACTATGAGCATTAGGTCAACTTTATTTGCTGTATGGAAGTTGTTTATGTACGACTGGCAGTGTCATCTGACCTTTACCTCAAATTCATTGTTCATTGGGCAAAGTTTTATTTTCGGGTTTTTTTGGTCTATTTGACAGATACTATAAGAAAAAGAGCCACAATAGTTGGTGTATGAAATGATTGTAAAGTGTACATGTCCGTCTAGTATCTTTTATTTGACCTTGAACTATTTATTGTTCATAGGACAAATTTTTAATTTTTGTAGTTTGATCTATTTCTGAGATAATTGAAGGAATAGGACAATTATATGTTGTGTATGGAATGATTTTTATGTGTGCAGGGCTGTGTTGCAGGTTTCATATGATCTTATCATGGTTCATTGATCAATGTAAAGATTGTGTGCTTTATTCTGTTTCTCATAAACTTTATTAGCCATATGATCACCATATTTGGTGCATGAAGTGATTTGAAGTTGTACATGTCTGTCTGGCAAGGTTCATCTGTTGGGTACTTCATTTCCATAGAACATTGATAATGTGAAGTTTATGTGATAAAAAACCTTCATTTTACAGGCTTTCATCATAAATTCAATGCTAAGTAAAACAGACATTTTAGCATGTGCACTCTTATTTATAAGCATAACAATAAGTATGATTGGACAGAAGAAAACAAGGTGAACATTGTTTCTCAGGTGATGATTCACACAATCCCTTTCTGTTTTCCTTGAATATGACCTACCAAATTATACTATTACAAGAGCAACACGTCAGGTCAACCACAAGTGGAGAAGGATCCTCATACTTTTCCAGAGCAAATGTGAACAACCCCTGTTTTTTTATTTGGGGGGGAGGGAGCAATAGTGATTTTCATAGTGGTTTAAGGTGTTCTTTCCAGTTAGGTCATACTTTGAGATATAATGTTTAACTTTTATTACATTTTGACTTGGATGGAGAGTTGGCCTCATTGGCCCTCATACCACACACCTGTGGCCTCCACTAATGTTTGCTCATATGAAAACTATTGTTTAACAGATTCAAACTCAATGCAATTTGAAAGTCCAATAACACATCGCCATTGGTCTTTTTTTTTTTTATAAATATTCACCATATATTCCTTGTAACGGCTGTGTTTGGAGTATTTTCTCCAACTCCAAGAAAAGTCCTCTACATTCCTATTAATGTATGGTATAAATGAAGGAAAAATTCTTGCAACCCCAAATACCGCCACCATATTCAACAATCAGGAGCAACAACTGTTCAAATAGTTTGAAAAGACATTATGGGTTACAGTGACACCACCTTAAATTTTCCATTTAGCTATTACAAGACCAAATGCTCTGTTTGCAGGAGATTCAACAGTTACATTATGATCTATAAAAAATTGGTTACAATTCCTATCATGATTTCCTTGAGAGAATGTTGCTGCTCACAAGGAAGCTATTAAAACAAGAGTTCCAAATGGTGAAGTTGAAAACGTAAATTTTACGGACGCCAAAGCTTTTGAATGACATCAATTATGTCTGCGAGTAAAGATAATTGATCAAAAGTGCTACAATTTTTTCCAAAAAACATTCTTCTCGCCTGCTACCAACTACATACTTTAGCCTTTGAATTTGTTTAAAATGTTATACCATTGGTTAAGCATTGCCTCCGTGAGATAAGGGTTCTCACAGATCTGTCATGTTTGTAGCACATTAACACATAAATTATAAAAGGGGTATTAACTGTCAAATTCATGTTCACCAATTGGGCTCAAATTCTCATATTAGATTTATAACATACTAAAACGTATATTCAAATTACAATAAGTCTGAAATAAACAGTTAACAATGCATGTATTCGATAATATATATAATAATTTCGTGTGTATTTTAGTATAAACGTCATCTTATTAACTATCGAGATAACCTTCGAAGACTGCCGACGGTCACATAGCCCGATATAAACATAAATATAAATAGATGCGACCTCGTGCAATTGGATTTTCTAGGTCTGTTTGACTTCATGTTTTTGTGGATCGAATCAGCCAACGAAATGGTCCACCTTTGTTTCACTTTCAATTTTGACATTCTTTTCCTTTTAGTGACTGAAACACGATTCATACATGTATACGTAACCAACCTTTATCTAATGGGTTAAATTGAAGGTCACATGAATACGGATTCAATGAGGTCGAATTATTCACTTCCAAGTGAATAATTCATCAGCGATGTTTCTTTACTTATTTTGTCAAAATTGAACCAAATTGGCTTCTAAAAACGAATTATTATTTCATCATTTCACTTTTATAAATGATTGAAACAAAAACAAAAATCATCTATTTTTTTCAATATATATCTCGTAGCTAGTGCCCTGTAACAAACTAAATGAGAATATAAAGTTTATTTCATGAAATCAAGGCCGTTTATATAACTAACAAGGACGTGATATAATAGAAGATAAAATCTAGAACAACAGGGAAGTGTTTCGAACGTTAGCCGATTCTACATGGTACAGGAAATACATGTATTAATTTCATTTTCAGTGGTGTTAACTTTCCATTAACATCTTTTAAGTTATAACTCTTTGTGTATCTCTTATATTCAGTAAATCGGATACACTTGAATGAAAGCATCTGGACGATCAAAACAAGGTAGTATGTTTGTCATTGTCAAGACAATTATTTAATTGATTTACAGAAATTGAAACGTTTGGATTTGAATATGTATGCTGCTTTAATTTTTCTATTGGATAATTGCAAGCACCAAAAATTAAAAAAGAATTTTAAGAGTTTAGTGTGACGTTCATTTATGCTGAACTAAGGTACACATTTTTGTTAAATGACCAGCTGAAGCCCGCCCAAGGGTGCGGGATTTTCTCCATGTGTTGAAGACCCATTTGTGGCCTTGGGCTGTTTTCAGCTCTTTCTGGTCGGGTTGTTGTGTAGTTGACACATTCCCCGTTTCCATTCTCAACTATTATATAAGTTTACAACATAGATTACAGCAGACGATTCTGTTAAACATATTAGAGTATGTCAGATCTTATAATTTCTTGTGCTCGATATATAAATTTACCCAAAACACATACAGCTCTTTCAAATCATTTAACTCATTATTTATATATTCATACAAATATGTTTTTTTCCAATAATAAAATTTGATAAAAAAAAGTTCTAAGATCATAAGAGTGTGAAATTTTAAAATGAAAAGCATCTCAAATGACACCATTAGTGTCCTAATCCTATGGATTCATTTATTTTCGTGGGTACCAATTTTCGTTGATTGAGGAAAAATTGTATTGTCGTTGATATTTAATTTCGTGGTTTTGCGAAAGTGTGCCTACATGCCTATATGATATTTGTTATTGTTGGTCATTTGAATTCGTGGTTCATCTTTACCCACGAAATCCACGAATATTGGTATCCAACGAATAATAATGAATCCACAGTACTAAACCCCCAGAGTTTTCTATTTCATCTGTAAATTGCAAAGTAGCGGCCACTTTATAGAGCTAATATATCACTTATAAGTTTTATTTTGTAAATGTTTGCCTTATAAGTCTTATTTTGTAAATGTTTGCATTATAAGTCTTATTTTGTAAATGTTTGCCTTATAAGTCTTATTTTGTAAATGTTTGCCTTATAAGTCTTATTTTGTAAATGTTTGCCTTATAAGTCTTACTTTGTTAATATTTGTCTTATAAGTCTTCTAAAATGTTTTTAATGTAATGTAATTAAAATAATAAGTCCTAGTAGGGTGTCATGTTATTTGGCGGAACAACCACGTTGAAATACCAACTAAGCGTGTCGGTCAGTACAAAGCAAGTTCATAGTGTATTAGCATGTTCTCGTCTTGAATATGCAATTAACTTGCCACTGGACGCTATACAGCCATCCATTGTCATCATCGGATAAGAATCTACCATAAAAAGAAGATGTGGTATTATTGCCAATGAGACAACTCTCCACAAGAGACCAAAAGGACACAGAAATTAACAACTATAGGTCACCGTACAGCCTTCAACAATGAGCAAAGCCCATACCAGCTATAAAAGGCCCCGAAATGACCAGTCTAGCTAGGTACTTCCGTGGTTGGATGTACACGAGTGTTTTTACTGTTTCAAATAACAAATCACTAACACAATGGTATAACACCTGAGCACTTCTTGTGTAAAATATTGTTTTTCAAAACGTACTGGAACTATTGAACACTTGAAATCGACCATATCCAACAATATTATGTCAAATATAACTTTAAATATCCATGTCCCTGCTAGAAACCACAACATCTTTATGACAAATTCGTTAATTCAATATTTCAGAACACTATATGTACAAATACAGTTCACATTTAAAAGAAAACCTATTAAAAAAAAAACCATGATGTTTGAAAATATTGATTAAATTCAAAGTTAGAGTTGGTTCGTATTCTGTTATTTGATCAATGCAGATGATATGGGCCGGAAACCTCCATGCGTTAAACAATGGTCAAGTGTCTTGAGACATTGGGCTAGGTGTTCCATAATGGACCCACACAGGATAATTTTTAAAATGTTTAAGTGGTCTATACGAAAGTGTAATACTAGAATTAAAAACTGGAGTTTCAGAGTTATAGAAATGTTAAAATTGTATAATTATGAGCAATATTGTAATTTTGAATTAAATGTATTGAACAAAAATTTTATTAAACAAATTGAGGAAGATGTCAGATTTGATAATTTTAAATCAAGAGTTGCAGAGGGAAGTAAATTGAGGTCTTACAAATTATTTAAGAATAACTATTGTACTGAAAATTATTTGCAAAATATTATGTCATTAGAAAAACAGAAGTTTATTCGCTAAATTTAGATGTGGGGTAGCTCCACTAAAACTAGATACTGGAAGATATGAAAGGAAAGAAGTCTATGAGAGGACATGTTTTAACTGTAGCTCTATTGTTGAAGATGAACTGCACGTCATTCTAATATGACGTCCTTATTACGCTTTGTAAACAAAGCCGTGTTCTAATAAGCACAAAACATGTTTGACACATGCGCACAAACTTACTGTTTAAATTAACGTTATTTCCATCGTTATCCTTTAAAATATATACATTTAGGCAGATAACATAAACTTTTATAATATATTTTTATGAAACAACATATATTTATCCTGCTCGTAGTTTTTAAACTTATCAAATATGAAATTCAATGCACAGACTCCTCGAGGAGGAAACGGGAACAGCCAAACATTTTTACGATAATTTCGTACGCTTCGACCTATAAAAATACTGTATTTGGCCTATTAGAATCGAAATAATTCCTTCATGTCATGCTCTATGCTCATTTTAACATGGGTAGGCATTATATTTGACCACATTTTACACCTCGCTAACGCTCAGTGTAAAATATCGACAAATATAATGCCTTTATGCCCATGTTAAAATGAGCATAGAGTATGACATGAAGGAATTATTTCTTAATTTTAAAATGCCCATTGTATGTGGATCTAAGACAAATCATGATGACCATGAAGCTTTACATTTTAACGAACGTTTTAACCTTTTATAAGATAATGAAAAATTTATGTTTTTATTTAGTAACGTTCGACGTTGCTGCTATAGTTGCCAAAACCTGCAACAATATTTTATTAAGAAGAAATAGTATTTTATTTCACTAGTTCTTAAAGAAACAAATGTTTTACTATCATGTAGTAAATGTATATTGTGAATTTTAATTATAAATATGTAAAAATATGTTTATATGTATATAATATATTTTAAAAGTCTCTCTTAAATCTTTTTAAGATTGGTGCATGCAATGCAAACGTTTTCATGTTTTAAATCTATGTATGTGAATATCATTTTATGTTTGTATGTGGTGAGACTATAATAAAATATTGAATCTGAATCTGCTTAGATTTTGATGGGGACGCGTAAACAGTTTGAATCACACCAAAAAGTGGGTGAAAAAAAACTATTTACCCTTTTCTCTGCAGATTTTGGGGAGAGAAATCCAAATCAGAATAAATTCACAGAGAATACCATAAATTTAGTACTTTTTTTTAATTTAGTGTGCATTTTCCAAACAATGGAGTTGCATTTCGAAAACAAAATTCTACAGCGTATTTAAACATTTTTTCTTTGAGAATTATTTAGAGAAAAATGTAGAAATATTTTACCCACTCCAACCCATTTATAGTAAATTGCTGTGAGTCAACTTGACCTCTTTTTTTACTGAACCTGAACGGGAAGAATTTTGCTGGTCTATTGTTTGTGGGTAATAGTTCCAAGGCTGAACAAAAGAGAAAGACTACACGTGAACTTTTAAAAAATAGTTTAATGTAACCTTATACAGAAATTTCCGCTTTTATAATTATTAAGTTTGATAGATAAAATATCTGTGTCACTTATAATGATCGTAATGATATTTTCACATTATGTATAAGATTGTGGCCTAAGATTGTAGCATCTGGTGGAAGTCCTATACAATATCTAAAGTCTTTTTAAAAAATCATTTTGTTTCAATTTCTGCATATTTTAAAGGGTAAAACAATATAATAGAACAAACATTTTTTAGTTATTTTTTAATTGATTTTTTGTTGCTCTTACATATTACATACTTTAGTATTAAAAAAGAAAATCGTTTTAATATTTTTTTGATCTTTATTTCTACAGTTTTACAATGTTTTCTGCTGTTGGTTCAGTTATCTCCCATGTCTATTTCAAGCTGTAAGAATGATCTTCGGTTATCTCCCATGCTGTAATGATCCGTATTTATTTAATTCTGTTTTCATGTCTCTAATCATAGCGTTCAATATCAAGAATCATTCACAAAGCAGTTTTATATCAAATCATAAAGTAATATTATTACTAATCATTAAACTGCCTTATTAGTGTAATTGATCAAAGTTAAGGCAGTGGTCACATGGTGGTTCCAACCAATCAAAAGACACTTTTTCTATGAGAATATCATAATTATAATTTCATGTACTGAAAATGTATTGATATTCTAGAAGAGTAGGATCGAAGTAAAACAAACTAGCACACTTGAAATAAAAAGGTAGGCATAATTATATATTTAATGCTTAAAAACAAAGAATTGCTGGATTGAAGTTGTTTTAGGAAATGTGTATATTTCTTTTAATCTAAAGTCAAAAAGGACATTTTCATTCAAATTCAGTATTATATAATTTTCATTTGATTTCCAATTTTTCTCTGAAACCATATCATTATCAAAAAAGAAAAAAAGAAAAGAAAAACTCTTTTTGAATGAAAACCATAAAAAAAAACTGAAAGATCTACAAAAAGAGAAATATTCACCAATTAAGTTTAAATTTATTCATGATGGCGGTTGCTTCTCTCTAAATTGAACCTAGCCCAATAACTATGATCGTAGACTTTTCCTGAATCATGATTCTGTTTTATCATCTTAAGCAACAATTCTTGATGATTTGAGATGTTAATGGAAATGAAAATTTTCAGTGTTAATTAATAATTGCACAATTAGGTTCTGTTTTAAAGCAGTTTGAAGAGAACTGTCACTATCAAATTGATCTAAGATGGGCCCAATCGGTGCATCTCCAATGATTTTGATGACATTTTACTAAGTATAGACTTCAAACGCCTGTGCTTCTCCGGATGACATCACTTAGTACTTTAATATTTAAGAAAAGAAACACATAGAAAGGAACCACGAGCTGAAAATCTGCTCAAATCTGCCACCATACTCGGTTATCTAATATGTTTTTTCCCTCATTGTTGAAACTTTTCCCCGACCACGATAATGTTCATAATCTGCGGCAACTTTTTAAAATACTTGTATCAAACCGAAGGAGTTCGCCATGTTTTTTCTAGTACAATGTATTGACCTATTATAACTTGATCATGCAAAATCTTACAGATCATATCAACAGGAATAATTGGATTTAATATTCTCTATTAAACTTACCGTACTTAAGATGTTTGTATTCCTTTTCCCCTCGTTTTTTACCTTGTCTTTTTGTTTTGTTTTGTTTTGTGTTTTGTGTTTTGTGTTTTGTGTTTTTGTGTTTTGTGTTTTGTGTTTTGTGTTTTGTGTTTTGTGTTTTGTGTTTTGTTTGTTTGTTTTATGTTTTTTTTTACATATCGTCTATTCTGTAAACCCTCAATAAAGACACTCATATAAACTTTGAATTTGAATCATTTTTGTTTTGACATGACATCTTCATGATGCAAATAGAATAAATAAAAATAAGAAGATATGGTGTGATTAGAAATGAGACAACTCTGCATCAGCTTCTTTGTCTTCTATAATATGCATTATACCAGATATATTTGTGTTTTCGTAGATTAAGATTTTCATTCCCAGGCAGGTTTATAAATTGCTCATTTGAATATGTTTTTTTTTTCAATTGGACATTCACCTCATTAACAATGACATATTTTAAAAATTGATTATAGGGTAGATTGTCCAGAATTTATATCTTACAAACCGTAAAAGTAAGTAAAACTAATAACATGCACGACTATTAAAAATATTTGACAGTTCAACAATTCTCAACTCCACCTAACAGATGGACGTACAAAGAAAACAACAGGTTGTCCATACCTTGACTTGTTACATGCACAAAATATGAAGGGGTTATAAGATAAGAGAATTTCAAGATAAGAATTTTATTAATCTAATCAAGAACCCATAAAGGGCATCATTTTACAACAATATTATGCACAATATGATTGGAAAAAAGCAAAACAGAAACCTAATGCCATACTATAACGTTATGGACAGGTTCAGAGCCTAATATATAAACACCAGTGGCGGATCCAGGGGGAGGGTTCCCTTTTTTTGGACAATCAATGCATTTGAATGGGGACCTATAGTTGGAACCCCCCATTTTTGTCCTGGGTTGGGACCCCCCCTTTTTTTAAATGGCTGGATCCGCCCCTGAACACTTTGTTCGTGTTATATATAACCACTTTGTTTGTGTGCACAAACAAAAAATAATTTTTTCTGCTTTACTTTGGTTTTGCCAAGGTTTTGTCTTACTATACAAATCCTGGTCTCGCTTAATTAAATGAAACATGTGAAACATGACACGTAACGTTTGTAGAAATTAAACAGACATAGGTAGCTTATGAAAGGATGCAGATATCTTAAAAACTCATTTTCTCTTTGCAGACACATTTTTAGTATTTCAACCTAATAGCCTGAACCTGTTAAAGATAACAGTATTGTTTTCATCAATATCATTAAAACTTTCATTTAGAACTGGTTACCATGGGAATGCATATTTGTTTGTTCAAGATGAAATGTTTCAGATTTGATATACAATACCTGATAGATTATTTCTTGTGCAAAGTTATTTATTTTCAGATCGTACCAGGCATAGTTATTCATTTTCAAAAACTTCCTGTCTCCTCCCCTCCCTAATTAAAATGGTCATTCCGTTACCTGCAATGACCTTTACATAGTGTTGTTTTTTACACTTATAAGTATATATATATACATGTCCCTGGTTAAACATATTTTGATGTCTCTGGTTACTCATTCCAAAAAACTCGATGCTAATATTTTACTTCTAAAAAGGATCAAAAATATAATTTGACATCCAAAATTTACAGATGAGTTTCGAAACTACTCTCTTCTTTGTATGTCCTGGACATCTTATAAAAGATGTTACAACTGGTTTTTTTGGAACGCCGTAACTGCCTTATGGTACTTCCTTCTTTATCATGATGAGGTTTTTCTATTTCATGATGAGGTTTTTACTTTATCATGATGAGGCTTTTTATACGACCCCAAAAACAATTTGGGATCGTATAATGGTAAACTATGACTGCGTCGTCTGCGTCGTCGTCGTCCGAAGACACATTGGTTTCCGGATAATAACTTTAGTTTAAGTGAATAGAAGGTCCAATACCACAAAAGGAAGGTTGGGATTAATTTTGGGGATGATGGTCCTAACCGATTAGAAATTAGGGGCCCAAAAGGGGTCCAAAACAAGCATTTTTCTAGTTTCAGGGTAATAACTTGTGTAGAAGTATTTCAATTGCTCTGAAATCATACCGCAATGTTTAAAACCACAAGTAGAAGGTTTGGATTCATTTTAGGGGTTATGGGGCCAAAGTTTAGGAATTAAGGGCCAAAAAGGAGTAAAACAAGCATTTTTCTAGTTTCAAGACAATAACTTATGTGTAATTGTATGGATCTCTCTGAAATTGTACCACAATGTACCATTAAACAAAGGGGAGGCTGGGATTAAGTTTTGGGTTAATTGCCCAAAATATGTAGGAATTAGGGGCAAAAAAAAGGGCCAAAAAGAAGCATGTTTCTAGTTTCCAAACAATCATGACAATAACTTGTGTTTAAGTGTATGGATCTCTCTGAAATTGTACTACAAGGTTCAATACTGCAATGGAAAGCATAGGATTGAGTTTAAGGGTTATTGAGGTTTCAAAAAGTTGGGGGGGATTTTTTGTTTACCATTTTTAGAAGGGCTGCCTTTTTTTCAAAATTTTTCAAATTTCGAATTTTGAAAAGTTTCAAGAAGAAATCTTCAATTGCACAGTACTGTGCAATAGATTTGTGAGATCTTTGACCACATTTATTTTTTTGACAAAACCTATATTATGTCAAAAATTTGATCACAATCTAAATGCAGACAGAATCAAGCTTGAATATTGTGACAAAATTTGCCCTAACTGTTCAGGGTTCAACCACTGCGGTCGTATAAAGCTGCGCCCTGCGGAGCACCTGGTCTTTATTAGGATGATTTTTTTTTTCTATTATGATGAGATTTTTCTATATCATGATTTCTCAATTTTTATTTTTATAGATAGTATTAGTGCACAACAATATTATGTTACCGTTTTGTAGAGTTATTTAAGCAACAAATCCTCCGATGTTCATCAACAGATAAGGTACTGACAGAAGAGTAATCAATGCTTTAGAAAGTGCACATACTTGTTGAACATAGAATATGCCAAGGTTAAAAACATTATCTCAATGGCATGCATGTTATCTTTTCTGTAATATACATTTACACTACTCCATGTTTATTAGTTTACTTGGAATTTTCATACCAGTAGTTTTGTTCTTTTTTATCGACGTCAGTTTTTTACTTATAACTGATCATCATGCCAAACTATAATCACTATTGCTCGATATTAAGCAATGCCTGTCAGTTATAACATTCTTCACTCACACGAAAAAAGATAAACCGGATCACGATCAGGTGCGGATCCAGGATTTAAAATTAAAGGCTCCAAGGATCCTGTGTCTCTCACTTGATATTTTTATTTACAATCGATGCATAAATTAATGCAATCATTATACTTTTGCTTTCGTTTCAGAGATATAAGCCAAAAACTGCATTTTACCCCTTTGTTCTATTTTTAGCCATGTCGGCCATGTTGGTTAACAGGGTAATCGGACACACTTTTTAAACTATATACCCTAATTATAATTGTGGCCAAGTTTGGTTAAATTTGTCCCAGTAACTTGAGAGGAGAAGATTTTTGAAAGATTACAAAAAATTGTTTCAGAGATATAAGCCAAAAACTACATTTTACCCTAATGTTCTATTTTTAGCCTCGGGTGCCATCTTGGTTGGTTGGCCGGGTCATCGGACACATTTTTCAAACAAGTTACCACAAGAATGATTGTGGTCAAGTTTGTTTAATGGTCCAGTTGTTTTTGGGAAGTAGATTTTTGTAAAAGTTAACGGACGACGACGGACGACGAGTGATGAGAAAAGCCCACTTGGCCTGTTGGGCCAGGTGCGCTAAAAAGGTTGGGGTGGCAAAGCAACGTTTGGCCTGAGTACGATTTTTCAAAATTCTTTGAATTTACCATATATATGTCTCCGACTGGGATAACCCTTTACATCAGCTGTGACAATTTGGTTTAATATTAAACGTATGAAATTGTATGCTACTCTAGTTATTTGATTGATCTTCCGACTTTGTTGCTATTTATCCATATTGATTTAGACAACAGTTGTATTATTTATATTGGATAAATTTTAAACAGTCATCATCGTGCATGATTATTCTGGATAGGTGAATGCCTTTTTGATTTGAATAACTCATTATTAATAGTCATTTTAAAGCTATTATACTGATCAAATTGTATTTAATAATTAATAATCCATCAATTAATTATCTATATGAACAAATCAAGCAAATCATATCAATTCTTACTTTAAAGTACTAGTATACTGTACAACATGAGTCCTGGAAGTCCGAATGAAGCACAATCATTGTGTTCAAGATACAAATCTGGTTTGAATAATTTTATGGTAAATGATATACAGTTTTGTTTAGTGCTTTGGATTATTAGATCTCCGATAAAACTACTTTTATATATACGAAGGTCCGTGTAACACTTATCAATTCAAAGTTTTAATTTTTATTTTTTTTTTAGATTTTTGGAATTTTGATCAAAGTTTTAAATACGAATTGAATGCTTCTTTTCGTAATTTTATTCGATTGAAACAGCATTGAACAAAACATTTTGTATAAAGCACGGACAAAAGCCATGCATGGCGCGTTGCCATAAAAATATATTTTAACATTCTTAACAATTCTAAACCCTATGCTATATTTGTAGCCATGTCGACCATGTTGGTTGATACGCGAGAAAATACGATTTTTAAACTAAATTCCACAAAATTGGGTCCCAATAGCTAAAAGTACAACAAGAAAGAAACATGATAATCTGTAATTTCTATATTTTTTTCAAAGTTTTTATTTTTTACCTCATTTTTTTCCAGAGTCAACAAATGGCATCAGAAAGAGAGATTATTGACTTGAAAGAAATCGTAGAAGACCGGGCATGGAATTTCTACACCAAATGCCGCAAAAAGTGGCAACCAAAGAAACGGAAAAATGTAAACCTCGTTTTTGACTGGTCAGAAGTTACTTTTGATGTGAAAGAGCCAAAGTACACCGAGAAATCTGGCTCAAAAAAGTTAGTTTCAAATGTAATTTTTAAATCAGTATTTGAAAACAAAAGTAAAACTGAGCAGTCGCATTCTCTGAAAGCTGAAAGGCAAACCGTGGCTTCATGCAAGGCATCACTGACGAAGTGCTACACTATAAGTACAAACATGGCCCTTACACTTTCAGCTCCAAAGAGCGTGGCCACGGCGTCCGTAGGATATTCTGCTGGATACACGGTAACATACAATAAAGAAACCACAGACCAAAAGACTTTAACCTGGGCAACTGAAGGCAACCTAACTGTTGCCCCAGAATCAAAACTAACAGCCGAACTAGAAATCACTGAGACACAATGTGAATATACATTTGAAACTAAGGCGGCTGTTACTGGAACTGTGATTGTTAACATTCATAGTCGGAAAAATAAAAATAAATTCTTAAAAGTGTATACCGGAGATATGAAAGCTATATTATCTGATAAAATAAAAGACATTGAAAGTGATGGGAGAACTGTGTATCTTGACATTAAAGGAGAATGTGACTTCAAATATGGAATAGAACAACAAATTGTGATTAGTTGAGATGTGATTTCAACAGTCTAGCTCGTGTGTGTCTCTCGTGCTTATATGCACTATATTAAAAGGATAATATGACAAAAAAAATGCATAGCTTTGAAAAGAAAGCGGTAAATAGAAGTCTTATATTTGAGTCAAAAACTCGACAATTTTAGGAATCGTTTGGCAACTGTGAATCACATACATGTACATACATTCATATAAAGTGGTGTTCTTTCAGGTACACTTTTTAGCACACAAAATCAATTAAGACAATGGTCATTTAAGGATACTAAATATAGACTTAGAGTAGAGGTTTATCCAAAGCGCTTTCGTCTTGTGCATGGTGTGTATAAATTGCGATTTATATTAAAAATTTAAATGTTAATCGTAAGTTAATTTTTCAAAATAGATAAAATATTACGCACGTAGATGTACGTGTCCTGTATTCCAATATCTCATAATACTGGTATACGTATAAGACACAACCATTGCGTACTATACGTTTTTAACCTCCTTCACATCATAAAAGGCTATATGTACCAAGCTGCTGTAAATGATACCATGGAACAATTCATTGATATGCATGGTGAAACTTTACTTTGGTATGAAACTTATCTTGAACTTTTTCATTTGATATATTATTAGAGACAATAAAAACATACGAGTTAGAGACGAACAGCCATGCACCGTCATTGTCATTAAAGAAAATATAACCTAAACGAGATAGCAGACATGAATATTCATTATTTACAAAACTAAAAACCAAACCCCACAAAAAAAATTAAGAGGAGGCGTACGTATTCATGTGCTTTATAAAGTTTATCTTTTCATTGTGAGACTATAAGCAAGATTTCTCCACATTTAAAAGATGTTAACAACCGTTTAGTGGAGAAGGTTTTAGGTTAACTGGAACGTTTAAAAGGAAATGTGAGGTATGTACAATTAAGACAGCAACACAATGTACAAATATAGAGCTTTGTATACGAGAATGAGCTATTATAGCAAGTTATATCGATATAAGAAGATGTGATATGAGTGCCAATGAATGAACTCTCCATCCAAGTCACAATTTGTAAAAGTAAACTACAATAGGTCAAAGTAAGGTCTTCAATACGGAGCCTTTGCTCACAACGAACAGCAAGCTATAAAGGACCCCAAAAAGGACTAACATATATGAAACATTCAAATGGGAAAACCAACATTCTATAAATCTATATAAAAAAAATGAGAAATGATAAACAATTATGAACCCCTGTCATTTAAAAAGTCTGAATCGTCCAAGAATGCCAAAAAATCCTAGCATTCCAAAATATAATACTACAAATAAATTAAAAACAAAAACCGTGGCAAATTAAACTATGACAAACTATAAAAAAAAAACCTCACAAAAACACAAACGATAATGACAAATACCACACAAAGATGCTTTGTCGTCTAACTCTACTTTCCGCTATATAGATGATGTTCTTTCACTAAATAATTCAAAATTTGGTGACTATGTGGAAGGCATCTATCCCATCGAACTAGAGATACAGGATACTACAGGTACAGTTAAGTCGACCTCATATCTTGACATACATCTAGAAATTGACAATGAGGGTCGGTTGAAAACAAAACTTTACGACAAAAGAGATGATTTCAGCTTTCCAATTGTGAACTTTCCTTTTCTAAGTAGCAACATTCCAGCAGCACCTGCATACGGGGTATTTATCTCCCAATTGATACGATATTCCCGTGTTTGCAGGGTTGCTGCTCACAAGGTAGCTATCAAACCAAGAGTTCCAAATGGTGAAGTTGAAATCATCCCTTCGTAAATTTTACGGACGCAATCAAGAGTTGGTTGACCGTTATGAAATAACCGTTTCACAAATGATATCTGATATGTTCCTGACGTCGTAACTACAATCCCCTTCCCTTTCATAAATGTGACCTCCCGAATTAGACTATTTACCGGATTTGTTATCACATAAGCAACACGACGGATGCCACATGTGGAGAAGGATCTGTTTTGGGTGGGGTTCGTGTTGTTTGTTATATAGTTTTCTATGTTGTGTCATGTGTACTATTGTTTGTCTGTTTGTCTTTTTCATTTTTAGCCATGGCGTTGTCAGTTTATTTTCGATTTATGAGTTTGCCTGTCCCTTTGGTATTTTGTCCCTCTTTATTTTATTTTTTGTAATGTGTTTATTGGCAAAAAAAACCTACATATATAATAACAATAGTAAGTAAGTTCATAGTTCATCAGCAAAATCGAGACAAGTACACAAAGTTGATATTTTGAATCATTCTTTCAACGTATAATATTAATAATTATGATTTTAAATTAAAGAACCTTAGTGATCATGCTCACATACCCCACGTCCCCACATTGTCATTTGGAGAAATTAAATAAGTATAAAAAAAAAAATTGTATAAGAAAAAATACTGAATAATAATTTCCTGTCAATATACACATCTACATAGTATGTCCTTATTATCTACAAAATTTCATGAAATTCTGTTGTGTGGTTTCAGAGGAGTTGAGATGACAAACTGTTGAAGTAGTACCTTAAAGCAAATAAGTTCAAAAAGGTGTAACTCCTAGAAAAAAAATTGAATCGTGATTTCCTGTCGATATGCACATCTACATAGTATGTCCTTTTCATATAAAAAGATTTCGTGAAATTCTGTTCTGTGGTTTGAGAGGAGTTGCGATGACAAACTGTTGCAGTAGTACATTAAAGTAAATAAGTTCAAAGGGGCGTAACTCCTAGAAAAAAAAATTGAATCGCAATTTCCCGTCGATATGCACAACTACATAGTATGTCCTTATTATCTGAAAAGGTTTCGTGAAATTCTGTTGTGTGGTTTGAGAGGAGTTGCGATGACAAACTGTTGCAGTAGTACATTAAAGTAAATAAGTTCAAAGGGGCGTAACTCCTAGAAAAAAAGGAGGAGTTGCGATGACAAGAAACAGGACTGACGGACGGACGGGTCAAAAACATTATACCCTGCGCAACTTCGTTGCGTGGGGTATAATAAGAACAGAAAATCTTAATCTAAGGTAGCATAGATTGGGTAGATAATTTTATTACGTTAAAGTTAACTTATAAAATCATTCTATTATTTGGAGCCAGGGGTTTCAGCAGGCGTACGCTCTTTGTTATGGTTTATTTTAATAAAATATTATTTTTTCAATAAACAAATTTTCCCAAAGATAATTTTTTAAGGCTACAATATTTACTTGTCCACATTGCATTTTTGTTTTGTATATATTCTATTTAGTTAATAGTATATTATGAGATTTCTTATGTATTTTTTTTCTGTTTTTTTTTCTAATATCCCAAATAAGACAATATCTAAATTAAGTGGTAGTTCAATTTGAACTTTTGGATATATCCATTTATTATAAGTTCTTCCCAAACATCAAAAACTTTTGGACATGTCCAGAATATGTGTTCTATAGTTTTTATTGAGTCCGTATACAGAAATACAGAAAGTGTATTTATTGTTTTGTGAGATTTTAATTTGGTAGAGTAATTTATTTGTTCCCAAAATTCTGTGATTTATCCTGTATTAGAGCCACTGTAATTTTGAAATTTAAGTAATGTAAAATGGCAGTCTGTATATTTGATTCCAAATAATATTATGTCTATTTAGGATTAGGGACTACTTTTCCTGTGATGTGATATTTGTTATTTTTTCATTTAAAACATTGTACATGTCTTTTGATCCTTCTGTAGATTTCATAAATATAGAATTAGTAGTAGGTATAATTTGCCCATAAGGCTTTATAAGCTGATTACATTTAATATTAAGACTTTTCATATAGGTATAAACAGGTGACATTACTCCTTGAAATATAAGAAAGTTTTTATCAATATTATATGTTTCTTTAAATTCCTGCCAAGTCATTAAATGTCTATCATTATCAATTAAATCATTTCAATGAATAGCCAGACTATCTTTTCAGTTCATTTTCTATACAGGGATTACCATTTTTTTTTTTTATTCCAAAGATTAGATGTGATAAAATCATATCCATTCTTAATATCTACTTTGGTTTGGAGTTCAGTCCAAGCATTAATAAAAACCTCCTGCCAAAAAGGATTTCTAACTTGTGTTCTTGGACCAAGGACGTAATATACGTCCTTGTTATTACGTCCTTGTTGCACCTACCCAGAATAACTCATTAAATTTAATTTGTTCAGTACAAGTTAGTAACTTACAATAGTTATTATTTTGCTTAATTATTCTTCTTATCCAAGTTATTCTTATTCCTTTGATGTATTGTTTTATTAGATCTAACATGTTAACATGGTTAAGTCCACCCTGTATATGTATTTGAGATATTGTTTCTCTTTTAATTTTGTCTGGTTTACACTTTTTATTGTTATTGTTTTGACATTAGTATTTCGTCATTTTCAAATGTATTGGGAAGTGGTTTAGTTTAATTATGCAACTTTTAGGAGCATCCATGATAGCGGAATATTGGTATATACTCGAATACTGCACTCCGTTTTTTTATATGAAATTGCGGATTTTAAAAGACAAGAAACGAACTTCTCCGGAACGATAATATGAGCAATGGCAGAAAAGGAAGAATATACAATTCCTGATGGTTAGATTTGTTTGAATTGTGTTTTTACATAATTTCCGCTTCAACTTCATTTTACAGTATTCAAATTATATATAGTATCAATTATTAACAAAGATTAAGACGAACTAAACAAAATAAAGTAAAAAGGGGGAGGGTTAATAATTTAAGTGATATACATGTATCTATTCTAATTTCTAGTACGACCAATACATACAATGTATTGCACCCATTTAAAATTATGCAATCGGAAACACATGCACATAAATGTTTGTCAATGAACATTTAGTGCTATGGTTTTTTTTTCATGTACTATTCTTACAGCCACAGCTTCTTTTGTTTAGATTACAGAATTTAGATTAAGGGCAATAATAGACGTATTTACACTTGTATGCAAATTTGTCCACCATTACCTATAATCACACAGGTTCCCGTAAACTTTGACATCATAATTCAAAACATTTGACGTCATAACTAAAAAGTTGCTTGACGTCAAAAGGTTATTCGGAGGTGATATAAGGTCATTCGGAGGCAAAATACATCTAAATACCAAAAGTGTAAATACGTTTTTTTAAGCTTGACTGTTGACACGCTCCAGACCTGGGAACAGAATATCTAACTCAATATATATGTTGGTGCCATATACAGGTCAGGAATAACCACCAATTGGTGGATTATACCTCAATTGACATATAATCCACCAATTGAGGTATATTGGTATAGACCATGTAATATATTTGCTATGTAATAATACAATCCAGTTTCTATAACTAATTTATTAACAAGTACATCGTTTGATGGTCAGACTACAGAATGACAACATGTGTATAAGAACTTCAATTGATCTATTTAATTACATGTTTATCTAAGAATGCGCAGACATGTGAGAGTTGCTGATCTGTCAATTATAATTACTGTAACAGATGATACGGTAATAAAGTGAGGTGAACTTTATAACACTTCTCCGGCCTTAGATAAAAACAAATTAAAAACAAATTAACTCAATTACAGAAAATTAATGTCTTTTCACGGCTACTGATTGATAAGTCCATATCAGTTTGAAAACAAATAAAAATGTCAGATCACAAAGATTCATTCGTTAAAGTTTGTCTGCACTGAAACTATAATGTCCTACTATGAAAATAAAAATAAAAATGTTCGCACTGGTCTTGTTGTTATTTCTTTCACTAATTGATATGTACACACATGCACTGCAAAGTACTTAATGCACTTCAAACGGTTGTGAGGATTATTATGCCTCTTTATAAATCAACCATTTATTTCAACACAAAATCCTTTAAATGCGATGGTTCTTTTCTTATTCTCTTCGGATAGCGTGGTTCCATTTGTTCAGTCATGTTTGACGTTTTCTCGATTTGCAGTTGTTCGGTCTCAGGAGTACTTATCGGTATAGTTATTTCTGGCTCAAACAAATCACTGTCATTGTCACATTTTTCTTCATTTTCGTTGTTTGTGCAATCGAAGTTTCGTACTCTGATGTGGTCAATATGTCTACGAATGACACGTCCATCTTGCAATTTAATATGAAATGAAAGTGGTCCTGATTGTTTTATAACTTCTCCTGGAATCCATTTAACCTTTGAACCAATTGCGAAATTTCGGGCAAATACTCCTTGTCCTACATTAATTTGTCTGTTCACAGATTTCTTATCGTGATAATGTTTTTGTTTTTGTTGTCTTTCCTGAACTCGCTTCTCAATATTTGGAAAAACTAAATCTAGACGCGACTTGAGTTTCCTTTTCATAAGCAATTCTGATGGTGCCAATCCTGTCGTTGTTTGTGGCGTTATACGGTAGTTAAAAAGAAAACGGTTCAACTTTTCCTGGACAGTTCCTTCTTTGATTTTCTTCATACCTTCTTTGAAACTCTGAACTGCTCGTTCAGCACAACCATTACTAGCTGGATGCCACGGCGCGGAAGTACGATGTTCAATTCCATTTGATTTCACATAATCGGCGAATTCCTTGCTAGTAAATGCGGCTCCATTATCACTAATAATGAGATCACATAATCCATGTGTTGCAAACGTTTGTTCAAGTTTTGCAATCGTAGCTTCGGATGTTGTAGAATTCATTACGTGTATGTCTATCCATTTTGAATACGCATCAACCATAATTAGAAATGATTTGTTCATGAATGGTCCTGCAAAGTCTATGTGTATTCTTGACCACGGATGGCTCGGATACTCCCACGGATGTAACGGCGCTTCTGCTGGTAACTTGCGGTTTTCCTGACAACTGTAACAATTAACTACAGTTAATTCCAAGTCATTGTCCATTCCCGGCCACCATATATAGCTTCTTGCTAGACTTTTCATTCTAGTAATCCCTGGATGTCCTTGGTGTAATTCATTTAACATGGCTTCACGTCCTGGTTGTGGTATGATTACTCTTCCTCCCCACAATATGCATCCGTCCTGACTACACAGTTCATTTTTTCTGCTATAATACTGTTTTATGTCTTCACTGGGACATTTTGACGGCCATCCATTCAAAATGTATCTAAGCACCATAGACAGTATTGTGTCCTTGCGTGTCCACTTTTGAATTTGTTTAGCATCAACTGGCGTAGTGGCTAAATGTTCCATTAATAATATAGTATCACCTGGCGTTGGTGTCTTTTCAATGTTTGTTTTCAGCGGTAGTCTACTTAGTCCATCCGCATTACCATTCAAACTCCTTCTTTGTATACAATCGTGTACTCATATGCAGCTAAAGTCAGTGCCCACCTTTGAATTCGAGATGCGGCCATTGTAGGTATAGGTTTATCTTCTCGAAGTAAACCTATGAGCGGCTTGTGATCGGTTATGATTGTAACGGGGTGACGTGTCCATACAAATATTGATGAAATTTCTTGATACCAAATATTATGGCCAGACTCTCCTTCTCAAGAACGGAATAATTCTTCTCTGCTGAAGTAAGTGTTCGAGATGTATAAGCTATTGGTTTGTCACTGCCGTCGTCCATTTTATGCGAAAGTACGGCGCCTAATCCATACGGAGATGCATCACATGCTAAGATTAATTTCTTTTTCGGATCGAAATGTACAAGTACTGATGCGGATTTCAACAGCTGTTTTGACTCTATGAACGCTTTTTCCTGTTCTTTTCCCCAACTCCATTTTGTGTCTTTCTGTAGAAGTACATGTAGCGGCTTTAACAAGTGAGACAAATTCGCTAAGAATCTATTGTAATAGTTCAGCATTCCAAGATAAGCTTTCAGTTCTGTCACGTTTGTTGGACTTGGTGCTTTATCGATCGCCTCAACTTTACTCTCCACTGGATAGATTCCGTGTTTGTTTATTTTAAATCCCAAATAAACAACTTCTTCGGCCATGAACACACACTTCTGTTTCTTTAACCGAATTCCGATTCTCTTAAATCTAGACAAAACCTCAGAAAGAGTATTTAGATGTTCCTCTCTTGTTTTACCCGTTATCAGTATATCATCTACTCCAACCAAAACATTGGCTATACATTTTTGTACCTTGAACTACATTTTCAAGTGTTCTTTGAAAAATACCTGGGCTGGACGCTACACCATAAGGAAGTCTATTGTATCTGAATAAACCCTTGTGCGTGTTTATAGTCACATACCTTTTACTGTCCTCATCAAGTTCAATTTGTTGATATGCTTGGTTTAAATCCAATTTTGTATATTCTTGTCCTCCTCCAAGCGTTGCGTATAAATCCTCTGTTTTAGGAATCGGATAATTGTCTAACTTTGAAACGGCATTAACGGTTACCTTGTAGTCACCACAAATTCTAATAGATCCGTTCTCTTTAACTACGGGTACTATCGGAGCGGCCCAGTCGGAAAAAATTCTACTTGCTGAATCTGACCCTCCTTCTCAAGACGTTCAAGTTCCATCTCCACTTTATCCTTCAACGCATACGGCAAAGGTCGAGCCTTGAAATATTTTGGTACGGCACTCTCATCGACATAAATCTTGGCTTTCATGCCTTTTACAGTTCATCTTTGAAAACCTCCTTATTTGCTTCCAAGATAACATTCAAATCACTTGATTGATTATCACTTCCAACGACGGAGAAAATATCCTTCCAATCCAGTTGGAGTTTGTTCAACCAGTCTCTGCCAAGTAAATTCGGACCTTTACGCTTCACTATTAGTAATGGCAGTTTTGCTCTTTTCTTCTTGTAATTGACATTGACGATTGCACGTCCTATTACAGGAATCTGCTCTCCCATGTATGTTCGGAGTTTAGCACTTGTCGGTTCGATTCTGAATTTCGACTTGTATTCCTTGTAAGTATCCTCGCTCATGATAGAAACTGACGCTCCGGTATCTATTTCCATGGCTATTTCACATTCATTTACATTGATTTGCACTTTGTATGCCTCATTAGATTTATTTCCAAAATGAAAAACTGAGTAAACTTCATTTTCACTTTCACTACTTTCATCCTGCTCCATGAAATGAGCACGTGGTTTAAAACGTGATTTAAACTCTCTGTGATTTTCACTTAAATTCCCATTGGCAGATTTGTTACGGCATTTCTTTGCGATATGTCCTTTCTTTTTACAACTGTGGCATTTTGCATCCTTAAACCTGCATTCAGCGGCTAAGTGATTTCCTCCACACCGGTAACAATCTCCTTGTTTCGAATTTCCAGAGTTGTTTCTTGTATATGATTTTGAAACTTTGTTGATTTGTTTCTGAAATGTTCCATTTGTCCCACTCGCTTGGATGTCCTGTGCATTCTTCTCTGCAGTCTCCATAGCGGTAGCAATTTCCAATGCCTTTTCAAATGTTAAATTCGGCTCTGCTAACAGTCTCCTCTGTATGCGGTCACTCTTTATCCCGACGACTAACCTGTCACGTAACATCGCGTTTAACGTGTCACCATAATTACAGTGTTCTGTCAGACTTCTTAGTGCTGCAATAAATGTCCTCACTGACTCATCGCTGTGTCTTGTCCTACTGTTAAATTTAAATCTCTGAATGATTTCTGATGGTACTGGATCTCGGTGGTCCTTCACTAGTTTTGTTAAATCGGCCAGTGCTTTCGTTCCTGGTTTGGCTGGTGCTAATAAATCCCTTATTAATTTGTAGGTATTCTTCCCACATACACTTAAGAAAATATCCCTTTTCTGGTCTTCTTCGTCTATCTCATTAGCATTAAAATAATGTTCCATACGTTCTACATATTGTGTCCAATCTTCAGATTCATCAAAAGAGTCTAATTTCCCGTAAGTCGGCATTGTCACTTGTAGAAATTCACATTTATTTTAATATCCAGTTTTTTCCTCGTCGCCAAAATGTGTAATATATTTGCTATGTAATAATACAATCCAGTTTCTATAACTAATTTATTAACAAGTACATCGTTTGATGGTCAGACTACAGAATGACAACATGTGTATAAGAACTTCAATTGATCTATTTAATTACATGTTTATCTAAGAATGCGCAGACATGTGAGAGTTGCTGATCTGTCAATTATAATTACTGTAACAGATGATACGGTAATAAAGTGAGGTGAACTTTATAACAGACCAATTGACGTATAATGTAATTTTTTTGTAATAAAATGCTAGTGTGCGATAGGAGCATGATTTTGCAACTAGCAACCTATTTATGACCCTTATTGAGTCCTCTGAAAGTTTCAGTTTTGTCAAAGCCTGCTGTATCTCTTGAGAATGCATGTGTACAGCAATTCTTTTGTTGAAACATTTGTACTATTGACCATGATTGACTTTTAATAATGAAAGTCAAGTATTAACAAAGAGCTCCATTCACCTGTGGAGTTGTACTCATGATCGCATGACTGCAAACAATCCATTGACAGATGATTACAGGTAAATTTTCCAATCAAGAATTGACAAGATAACAATAGAAGAAACTGCAAATACAATTATTGATTAAATGCAATATGTTATGTCACTATACTTAACTACATGTAGGAATGTTTGACAAGTTTTTATACCATAATATGGTTTTAAGAAAACAATGCTCCATTTTGATAGAATAATTTCTTTTGAAAAACAAAGAATTATACACCAATTGGTCTATACCATTATACGTCAATTGGTGGATTATACGTCAATTGAGGTATAATCCACCAATTGGTGGTTATTCCTGACCTGATATATGTTCCTGTGCAGACTGACTTCTAAGTCTCCAGTTACAGATCCATAACTGCTCAGTGATTCCTATATTTTCGATGCGCCGACATATAGTCATCAATGTGCTGATGGATCGTCGTACGATGTAGATGTAGATGTAGATATAGATAGATACAAAAGGATACATGTCAACTCGTACTTTCGGCAACTTGTACTCAACCAACTCGTACCCTATTTTTACCAACTTGTACTTCTACCAAGTCGTACCCAATTTTTTTTTAACATTATAATGCTTCATTTTTCATTATTTTGTGGTTGATCTACTGATAGGATTTATATCTAAAAAATATTCTCAAATGTCAGTGTGCTTGATCCATAGAATATTTGAAAAGGATATTTTTCACTGAATATTGCGATGGACTGCAGAATATTTTTTTTCAACATTATAATGCTTCATTTTATATTATTTTGTAGTTGATCTCCTAATAGGATTTCTATTAAATAAATCTTCAAGTGTGCTTGATTCATAGAATATTTGAAAAGGATATTTTTTACTGAATATTGTGATGGACATGTCTTTTTTTTGTATATTTTATATACATGTATATAATCAATGAATAACTTTTTAATCCTTTTGAAACCATAAAGCACATGTATAAAGCAAAGTGCAAAAGATTTATATATTTTTTTATTAGATACTATAATCAATAACAGATTAGAATAACAATTTTCGGTGAGGATGGTGATTATGTAAAATAAAATATTGTCCCTCATGAACTATTGTCTGTCGGACAAAATTTCATATAAAATATTGTCCACTGATAGTACTGACAGTATTTCATAATGAAATATTTCATTATGAAAAAGTGTCTTTTTCCGTGAAATGTTGTCACCTCCTTCTGGACAATATTTCACTATGAAATTTTGTCATTGGACAATATTTTATATGAAATTTTGTCCGACAGACAATATTGAAATACTGACTTTGAACATGTTGAAAATATTTTTTAATCGAATTATTACACAATTAGAAATAGTACACAAGCATGCATCATGCATATTTTTAAATTTATAACTGAAATGCTTTTGTATAGTAAGGAACTTATTTTATGTTATTCTGAACCCAGTACTGGAACATTAACATACATTGTACTTTTTTTTTACAAGTACAAAAGAATAATTAACAAAATATATCTGACAAATAAATGCATATGCTTCATTTAAATCAATATTGCGTAAATTGTATAAATTTACAATGCAATCTCTCTCTTTCACTCAGTTTTATAACATGTATATAAAATAGATCATAGATAGTACAATGTAAGTAAGTAAGTAAGTAAGTAATTTTTATGGTTTTGAAATCCAAAATTACAGGATTGATACCAAGACTATACAAAATATACAAACATATATATCATACCAAATTCATAAACATTGTATATTTATATAAGGAGGTGGTACCACAAAGTTATTTAGTACTTAATAAAGCATTTCTAGAAATGCACATGTCACTTATAAATTTAACAATAATTCTAATTATATCAGTCACACCACACATATACAAAAATTTAAATCTTGCTTCATTAGTCATATTTAAAAAAGATTAGATTTAGATAAGTATGTTTTTTTATACATATGTATTTCTCATATTATGTATGTTTTCAGCTATCACAGAGGAAATCAATTCTAAGATTGTAGAGACCTATATCGATATACCTGGTCTGGAGGTCAAGTGGAAGCTACCAGGTATAGGCACTGCTGAACTCAAGAATAATTGTTCAGTTACTCCTACATTTAACACAGAGTATGTATAAATCTCATGTAATCTTTGAAAACTACACAAGTATGAAATAACCTAGCTGTGAAAATGTAGCTCTATTGTTCTTTGATATCAAAAATCATCAAAAGAACCTTAAGAGCTACGTTTTCGCAGCTAGAAATAACCTTGCCATTACAATAGCCACATTTCTAGTGCTCTCTGTTGTGACATAAAGATTCAAAGACTACTACAGGTCATATAGAAAACAATGGTATATGGGGTAATCTCAATGATGCCTCAACCATATAATTATAAAACAAAACCAGAAAATATGCCTACATGTAATTAAACATACAATGTTCAACAATGAACAAAAGTCTATAGCATATTAGCTGCCTTAGATAAAATACAATGTATAGACCTTATGCAAGTCAAGGACTTCATGTATAAGATGTTGGTAACAGTCTTTGTTGATAAGTTAATGTGTGCTTCATTTTCAGGTCTCTAGAAGTGGTTGCTGTTGTGAAGAAGGATAATGGAGTAGAACATAAATATAAATACACAGTGCAAAAACTACCAGGGGAGATAATTCCTTCAGAATGTTCAACCAAGGTATGAAAAAATCAGTACAAGTTTTTCTGGTTTTTCAAATTTGCTGTTGAGAAGTTTTAAGGTACTTTATTGTTTCAAAATGAAGCTTGTTGGGTTGTTTTTTTTGTGCTGTGGAAATATGAGGTGTTTCAAAGTCATTTTTCAAAAGCAATAATGAAACAATTCATTTTGAAGAATTAATTTTTTAAATTGTTTTTAGTAACAAATTTATTTATATGATTAATACATGCAGATAAAGTGTTCAGGTGCTGCAAGTGTTCTGACATCAGGGACACATCATTTATTGAATTGCGATGCTAGACTGGATATGTCTCCTTTTTTTTAGTTTAAAAAAATGTTGTTTTTTATATAAGTAATTTCTAATTGAAAATAACAGGCATTTGTTCATGAATTTCTCATGCTACATGTACTATGCACTATATATGATGAATTTGAGAATGTGCCTCTCAGTAATCCCAGTTAAAAAGTTAAAAAGCTTTTTAAAAGTAGCATGTGTCTCATCCAAAACTGTATATCTAAATGTTGGACTGAAATCATTGAAGATTCATATGCATACTGCAGGTATTGGTAATTTTCTATATTTCACAAACTTTTGTTTCAGTTTAAAGATGGCCAGATTACGATAGTACTAAAGAAAGCCAACCAGTCATCTTGGGAAGTTCTATTGCAACGAGGACTTGAACAGGCCAAGTGATCAAAATAAATTACTTTCAGGGGAGATAATCAATAGATAATTTATTTCTTATCTCCCCCCTACAGTATTCAATGGAAGAGATGTAAAAGCAACAAAAATTATGAAAGAAAGCTAGATCAGAAGAATCTCAAAGCAACATTTGGAATTTAATATATAATTCAAATATATAATATATCTTTGTATACTAGTACTAATTGAATTAACTATTAACTGTGGTTAAATAATGCACCTTCCTCTGAAATATCATAGTTAGGTATAGCTGCATTATTATTTTTTTGTGTAGTTGTAAAACCCTTTCTTGTGTTCATGCTGACTACAAAAAAAATCTGTCTAATGGATTGAGAAAACCCATTATGTTTTACACTAGTACCATACTATGGGAAAATTTTGTATGGAGAGATCAAAGGAAAATTTGAAAAAAAAGTGATAAACTCTAATTAATTAATGGATTCTTGATTGTGATAACTATTGAATGTCCTACATAAAATCTTAATCCTTTAGTTCTGACAGTCCTGAAGGACATAAAAGTCATTTTATTTGGTTACAGTTGGTGCTAAACCTGCTTACTGTTATAAGGGCATATTCAGATTGTCTGCCTTTTTATCAGCAAATATACCTTTTGTTTGCATAAATTTGAGGAAAAATATTCTCAACCCTAAACTTCCAACTTTGGCATTATTTGTCACATAACAAAAATGTCATGTGATGATGTTTAATATATTGTCATTTTATACTTTTGCACACAAAAAAAATATTACTAAGTAATTATATTTTACTTAAATTAAGTATTCTTTTTTATTACTCATTACTAGGAATTACTTACCAATTACTCACTATTACTATCAATTACTTATATTTTACTAGATATGAAAATAGTTACTTGAAACAAGTAATTGTTTTACTGAAAAAGTGTGTCTATCAAAGATGTACATGTAAGGCATGTAGATTTTTGTTTTGTTAACTTCCACCTCCTGAAGATTTGTTAACAGCTTTTTACACCAGAATCTATACACACCAATGTATATATGAATTTTCAAAACAAGGTTTTATTTACAATGTATGACCTCTTAAAATTGGAATAGTTTATAGAGTTAACATGTAATGAAGTTTTTAGTATTCTAAATCAATTGAATTATTCTGTTCAAATAAGCAATTTACGGAATTGAGTGACATTAAATGAAATGTGTTACTGCAAGTGGTTTCACAATAAATATGAGTTAAATACCTTGAACAAGAACTTTATTGGTTAAGAATTCATAATTTTTCCCCTTTGAATTTTAAAATTCCATCTCTAAGCCAATTTTATTTGTACTTGTTGATATAATTCACTATGTATGTTTGATGACCAAATCTATGTGTTGAATGAATTACTGAACAATATATACCATCATAACATATGTATTTATGATGCATTTCTGAGTTGTATATATACTGTATATTTTCATTTTGATGGCATTATTTTTATGCATAATTTAAAATTCTGAAAATGCAATAATCATGATTTTTTGTGTGCATTGCTTATCATTTGCAATAATAATGGATGTAAATATTCCTTATATTTTAGTTTTCTATTTTTTATCTTAGATATTTAAAAAAAATTAAGTTAATGAATCATCGTTGTTTCTGTCGTTGACTTTTTATATTCATACCTTCTTTTTTTATTTTTTGTTTTATTCCGTTTTTCTGATTTAGTTGGTGCTACATTTTGCAAGTTATGTATACTTTTCATTTTCATCAAAAATATATATCAAACCTATGTTCTTTTGTTTTTATATTCTTTAAGCCATAACTGGTCTCAAAATTTTTAAAATTTTTTAAAAATCACCAAAAAAGTAAAGAGTAGAAATTATTCCAGTTGACCATCATAAAATATGCAAAATTTGAGTAAAGAAAACCCCTGATGCTCAACCAACCAGAACAATAAAGGTAACAACAGTAAGATCATTTGGTGCTCAAAAGAATGCACTTCGCATGAAAATTAACCAAATTGAAAAACATGAAATGCAGTTTAAGTTGAATTATGAATGAACATTTCACATAGGTTCTTATGCACACTTTTGCAAAACCACAAAATCAAATATCCTTGCAAATACAGGTGTTCTTCTATCCATGAAAAATGGTACCCACAATTGTTGAAAATACTCTATGAATAACCATGATCATTGTTCTTTGAAATGAACAAAAATATCAACACACTTTTATTCCGTCTCACAAAAGAGATCTACAAATCAAAAAACCAATAAAAGTGGAAAGGTGAATATGACAAGAGAACTCAGAAACTAAAAATTGAAAATCCAGCAAGCAACCCAAAATTGTAGAACTCTAGAAAATAAACAGTCATTGACAACTTAAAATAGACATACAAATGTATAGACAACCCAAAACAAACAATGCCAAATTATATAAAACTCAAAGAAAACTTGACACAATCTATACAGTCATAGAAAATTCAATGGGGATAATAAACTTGCAGACTCAAAATATAATGGATTGGACGGTTAAATATGGTTCTTTATCAATCTCTACTGCCTTGTGACATCTGAGTTCATATCCCTAGTTTTTTAGCTCATCTGGCCTAAAAGGCCAAGTGAGCTTTTCCAATCACTTGGCGTCTGTCGTCCTTCGTCGTTAACTTTTACAAAAATCTTCTCCTCTGAAACAACTGGACCAAATTAAAACCAAACTTTGCTACAATCATCATTGGGGTATCTAGTTTAAAAACTGTGTCCAGTGACCTTGGCAACCATCCAAGATGGCCACCATGGCTAAAAATAGAACATAGGGGTAAAATGCAGTTTTTGACATATCTCAAAAACCAAAGCATTTAGAGCAAATCTGACATGGGGTAAAATTGTTTATCAGGTCAAGATCTGTCTGCTCTAAAATTTTCAGATAAATCGGACAACCTGTTGTTAGGTTGCTGCCCCTGAATTGGTAATTTTAAGGAAATTTTGCTGTTTTTTGCTATTATCTTGAATATTAATATAGATAGAGATAAACTGTAAACAGCAATAATGTACAGCAAAGTAAGACCTAAAAATAAGTCAACATGACCAAAATGGTCAATTGACCCCTAAAGAGTTATTGCCCTTTATGGTGAATTTTTATCAATTTTCATAAAATTTGTAAAATTTAATAACATTTTTGGCTGTAACTACTGGGCCAAGTTCATTATAATAGAAAGAGATAATATTGTAAACAGCAAGAATGTTCAGTAAAGTATTAAAGTTCTACAAACACATCACCATCACCAAAACACAATTTTGTCATGAATCCATCTGTGTCCTTTGTTTAATATTCACATAGACCTAGGTGAGCGACAAAGGCTCTTTAGAACCTCTAGTTTAGTGTATTGCTATTATATATTTACATAATTATATTTTATACATATAAAATGGACAACAAAGAAAAGTGTGTTGCTTTTCTTTAGTATTGTCAAGTGTGTTTTAACTCCCTTTTTCTCATAAATCAGTGTAGCAATTACAACTTTTTTCATCATTTTTATTTTGATAACAGAACAAATTACATACAATACATACTAGTCATCATAGATAAAACATTTAAAAGGCATATTACAAACAATAAATATAAAATTTTAATATTAAAATCTTATATAAAAATAAGTCAGTAAAAGTTTAAATATAAAATGCAAAATATCAAATAGTTTTCTTTCACCCATGTCTGCATAACAAATCAGTATACAATAAGTTATTGCCTTGTTTTAGCATACCATAATTCTGGTTTTGTCACATCTTGGATATATTAGTCACAATATAATTGGGTTAACACTGTCACTATATAATTCTGTAGGGGTCTGTAGATTTCAAAAAGGCATTAAGGTGGTTGGCATCAGATAAGCAATTATCTTTTTTTTTTATATTTCTTTAAATCCTTGTTTAATTTTTACTTTGTATACAAAATTTGGTAGGAAAAGTTTCATGTGCCATAAATTGGTAATATGATAAGCATAACTGAACGCCTATAGATCCTAAAAAGGTCATATCCCCCTCAAGGTAGACTTTGATAAAAATTTACTTATTAAAAACTAAATGGGCCTAATCTGAAAATTAAGTATTCATTCTTCTGTTTCAATGTAAAATTGTACAAAATATACACTTTAAAAAAAAGTCTTCCTGCATTATTTACATACAATCTGGACACACAATCATAAATTAATCTTTTTAATTCATAAATTAATAAATATTCACAAAAATATTAGTATTTTAAAAGATGTAAACATGAAAATCATAAATCACAACAAAATAAAAACAATAAAACAAAATCCCAAACTACCTACTATACAAAACTTTTTTATACCCCAATAAAATTATATTAATCATTCATTAACAAATAAAAATTTCACAAACAAAATTAAATTCTAAACATTGCATTTTCAAATAGAAAAACAAACCATAAAGGTATTCACTCATGACACAAAAAGCAGAAAAACAGCTTTTATTGCTGTTCTTCATATCAAAGTGAGGCCTTTAACACAGAGCAAAAACTCTCACCTCACTTCAAGTAAAAGACAGCCACTAGCACTTTGTATTAAAAAAGATTCAACACATACTAAATAACAAAATATTATACCCGTTTTGCAAAATAATGTCTACAAATAATTTTATAATTGTCTAACTCTGGGACATTAGGTATTTATGTTTACTGCCCCCAACAACAGTAGAACTACATGTCAGGCAAACAGTTTACTGCACTATTAATTTCTAATGGATCCCTGTTATATAATTTTGTACTGTAGGTGTATGTTATGCACTGTGTGCAATAGTATATGTTGTACAAGGGATACCCTATGTATACATTTATGTTTCAGTATTGTTTCTAATTTGAAACTTGGGAGTCCCAAATATCTGTATCCATAGAAAAACTTTGTTGAACAATTAATAGCAGCAGCAAAATCAACAAAGACAAAACTATAATACACTTATACACTTATAAGGAACAGATTCAGATGGGGGAGGGAGGACCAGATGATTGACAGCCCCCCCCCCCCCTCTTTAAAAAAAAAAGAAAAAAAATTAAATGAAGTTTGTCCTGATAAGGTCTTCTCATTCATAATCATAATATGAGACCCCTCCCACCCTTATATCAAATCCTTAATCCTCACCTGCTTATCTTATAAGTGTAACATCCCTACCCATACAACACCTCCACGCAATGTAAATATAAAATATGTATCTCTTATCATTGAGAAAATATGTTTGTATTTTATTTATTTTTTCGTATGTTTGATTATTTTTGTATTAGTATTTCGTAAATGTCAGCTGATATCATTTCTGTATAGGAATTTACACCAATAAAATTATTTGAATTGATTTGATTGCAACATATATATTTTAGTTGACATTGAACTAGCCCTGTTAGCAGAAATAATATCAATAATTTAAAATCTCAACATAATCTATAATATCTTAGGTTGATTTTAGAATATCTTTCTGGAACTGAGTCTATTTCAAATTTATAAGAGACTCTCTTATACAAAACCATTAACCAAAAATCAAACTTGTATTGATACCATTTCTTTCCATGTGGTTATGGTACCAGTACGCTTCATTAATGTCTTCAATAAAGGTATCCCACTTGTATTTCCAAAGATTCATAGCATTGCTCCTCTCTTGTGGGGTCATGGCACTAAACCTGAAATTATTATTAAAAACAAATGCCATTAGCAGATCACATGAAAAAGAAATAACTAATTGCGCATCTTTTCAAAAATGGTTAAAATAAATGCACACAATAAGTTTTGAATTTACAGTAAGGAAAAGGTAGTCCTTGATATATGTTGGCTACTGAAACTGATACATGTGTATTTTATAAAGTTTAAAATATATTAAATTGTCCTTTAAGGAGGTTCCAGGGTTAAAATATTTTTTTTTTTTTTTTTTAATTTTAAATAAGTGCTAATTTTCATTGTTTAACGCAAGCGTACATTTTAGATAAATAAATTGAATGTAAACTACGGTTCCTTATTTGTGCATTGTGATTAAAAATTCCTATGTATCATTACTTTCATTTGTTTACAACTCTGTCTTGTATTTTTCTGGTGGTACTATTGCATTACATGACTGTATCATGTGTTTACATCAGTTTACCATAGAACTATCACATGGTTAGGTTTGAAATTCATGGTAAACCCTAGTTTTTAGTGCGTACCGTTTTAATTTATTGACATAACTGCACGACTTGATTCTCAATTGATAGTGGTAAGATAATTTATATACGTAGATATAGAAAACAACATTGGAGATTGAGTTGCAATGACAAAGTAGGTGCTTCACAATGCAAACATGTCTAAGTTGAAAGGGCCATAACTGTATCAAATTTCTATCGACAGAAACATCTAACCCTAATGCATATCTACATATTAGGACCTAACAATATACCAACTATAGCTGTAGACATAGAAAAACATATAGAAGTTGAAATGACAAAAAGGTGTTTGACAAGGCTTGATTTAAAAGGGACATAACTTTAACAAAATTCAACGGACAGAATCATCCAACCCACAGGAAAATCTACATATTAGGACCTACTGATATACCAAGTTAAGTATAATTATGATAAAACATGAAGGAGAAGTAATACAATGACAAATGAGGTGCTGGAGAGGGCAAAAAAATTAAATGGAAAAGGGCTTTCACAAAATATAATGGACCAAAACATCCTACCCACATGCACATCTGCATATCAGATATAACAGTGATTAATGTATATATAATCAAGTAAGAGATGGTTGGGTTTAGGATTTGCCAAGACAAGGTTGGTTCTGAAAAGAGACTAAAATTTCCAAGGGGTAAACATTTTTGACTAATTTAATGATTGAATTTTGATTGACTTACTGTAAGGAGTTTAATGCTAACTGCTTCAGGAATTTAAGATCAGCATCTTCACCAGCCATTCCCATAAAAGCCATGTAGAAGTCATATGACAGTCCACGGGCTCCCCATACAGATGGATCATCTGCACTTATAACTACTGGGTAACCCTCTGCTATCAAGCTTGCAGCTGGATGGTTTCTTAAATCATCTACTAACTTTAATACCTATTAATTCAGATAAAGAAAATTAATCATTATTATATTTTAATAAGATTATTGGATAAAAGAAAAATTCAAAAATGCAAGTTAAATCCATCATGACATGACTATGGTATGTGACACAGGCTTGGTTGCCCTAATACATCAACATACTACATTTGATTCAATAAAGTTTTGAAGTACAACAGTTATGCCCTGGACACTAATTAGGCAAGATTTTCTACCATAAGGGTCAAATATCAAAGTCAAGGTCACAGTGACCTAATTTTCATATGTGACATACCATCTTGCAATGATACATCCACATACTGATTTTGGTAAAATATTTTAAGATTTTTTTCCCAATATAATATGTATATAACAAGATGCTCCACAGGGCACAGCTTTATACTACTGCAGAGGTTGAACCCTGAACAGTTGGGGAAAGTATGGACACAACATGTAAGCTTGATACAGCTCTGAATTTGGATTGTGATTAAATATATAGTTGACACAACATAGGTTTCTGACACAGAATGAATGTGGTCTAAGAACTTAAACTTAAAAACTTTTAAATTTTAAATTGGACATTTACCTATTATGGTCCAATATCCAAAATCTAAATACATGGTTAGATTCATTCAGTATATCATAGAACCCCAATGCAAGAATTCAATTTTTGATGAAATCAAATAATGTTCAATTTTAGACCCTTTAGACCTCAATGTTGACCAATTTGATATTTTAAATATTAAAAATCTAAATACATGGTTAGATTCAGCATATTGAAGAACCCCATATTTTCAATTTTTGATGAAATCAAATCATGTTTAATTTGGACCCCGATTTGGACCAACTTGAAAACTGTGTCCATAATCAAAAATCTAAGTACATGTTTAGATTCAGCATATCAAAGAACACCAAGAATTCAATTTTTAAAAAAAAATCAAACTAAGTTTAATTTTGGACAACCTCAATGTCATACCAATATATAACCAAAAAAATTTCAATTTTTGAGGTCGTATAAAAAGGGAAGATGTGGTATGGTTGCCAATGAGACAACTATCAAACAGATTTGAAATAAGTGGATTTAAATAGCTTAATGTTACTGTACAGGCTCCAACAAATATCAAAACCATAACATATACTCAATTATTGGTGGATTAAGCTGATTACCAGTAGGGAACCACTGAACTTAGCAGAAAAACTGTCAATCTTTTTCAATAAAGATTAGAGTCAAGAGCACCTTGACATTAAAAGAGTTTGAAGTCAAAATCTCAGTCTATATTTGTTTTTTAGAGTACTAATATACACTAACCTGGTTAGATATAGGGTTCACTTCAATGGCAATTTGTTTCTGTTTTACTGCCTGTAGAACTTTTGGGTGTTTAGTCAGAGCATACCCATGACCAATTCTTGTTGTATTTAACAACACTGCATCAATCAGATTGTCATCAGTGGGTGTTCCTTCCCAATCTATTGAAAAAGGACATCAATTAAAAGATGGACAAAACATTTACATCTAAAATGATTACTATATATATAGCTAGCTTATAAAATTATCAGTGGGTGTTCCTTCCCAATCTATTGAAAAAGGACATCAATAAAAAGATGGACAAAAAATTTACATCTAAAATGATTACTATATATATAGCTAGCTTATAAAATTATCAGTGGGTGTTCCTTCCCAATCTATTGAAAAAGGACAAAAAAGATGGACAAAAAAATTACATCTAAAAATTAATTACTAGCTAGCTTATAAAATTATATGCTGGGACAACAACCCAACAGCACAAAAATGATTTTTGAAGCCAGGATTCACACTTTGATTTAAATGCAGAATGATCCAGAATGGATTTGATGGAAAACCCATGATGTTCTTAAAAATATAACATGGAGTTATTCAGATGTTTTGACATATATTTGTTTTAAGCATACTGTTATACTGTAGCTTACAGATAAAGTTCAGATTAATTGCCTTATAAAAAAAGTACATTTTTTTTCACAATATAATTTTTTTTCCCCAATATAATTATTTTTATTAGGCAATTAAACATGCAGGCATATATTTGATGGGCAGTGGGTTCAATTTTGTTCCAAATTTTACCAAAAGTGATTTATAATAAAAAGGAAAAAGGTCAATTTCATTTAGGAGTTGATTTCATCTGCATGTTTATAAAAGTACAATTTAAAAATAAGTATAAACAAAAATATGAAATATAACAAAAAGAAACGGCTAAAGTAAAAAGAGGTATTTTTGAGAAAAAAAAAATGATTTAATATTACCTGCAGTAAAATTCAAAGATATGAGAGTTTTTTAACACATAAATCAGCTTTTCTTGAGTTCAATTCATAGAAGATCAACTATTCAAACCCAAAATTAGGAATGTTGTTAAAAGAGTTAAGTGTCCTTCTATGCAGCTTCCAAAATATATTAAGAAATGTACTTTTTTATTAAATGAATTAAACATCATATTGTTAAAATCCCTTAAACATTGCATAATTATTGCATAGGACACAATTCAAATAACAAACCTGTTTCTCCAGCATGGAAAAAATAAGGCAATTTGATTGGTGGGTTCTGTTGTTTTGGATACAATAAAGGATCAATGTAGTACAATAAAGATTTCCCAGGATCCTCTTGTCCAACTAAGTCATAACCAGCAAAATATTCTGGAAAGTTGGTCTTAAGAGAAAGGGAAAGTTTAACATCTCCTAAAATGTCTGTTGGACTTTTAATCCTGAAAAAAAGTAAAAGCTTATAGTGAATTAAAGGAAATTTGAAGTTTCTAGTTATAATTTTGATGGTACATTCTGTATACACAATAACTTATTTTTTTGTCCACTTTTTTTTTTTTTGGAAAATCAATGCATTTGAATGGGGACATATGGTTGGACCCCCCCCCCTTTTGAAAATGGCTGGATCTCCCTGTGATCAGTCCCCACATTTAAACCTAGTTTAGAGCCTGTCTGTCTTCAACTGGATCTATTTTTCCAACATTTGAGACTAGAATTTAAATCCATGACCAGGTTTTTCTTTTATTTGTGATAAGAAAAACTCAATTGAACCTTGGGTTAAAATTAGAAGAAAAATAAGAATGTAAACTAGAGGCTCTAAAGAGTCTGTGTCGCTCACCTTGGTCTATGTGCATATCATAACAAAGGACACAGATGGATTCATGACAAAATTGTTTTTTGGTGATTGTGATGTGTTTGTAGATCTTCAACTAACTTTACTGTACATTCTTGCTGCTTACAACTATCTCTATCTATAATGAACCTATGAATCTATCCCAGTATTTAAATATTTTGTAAAAATTAACAAAATTTACAAAATTTATACAAATTGTTAAAAATTGACTATAAAGGGCAAATTAACTCCTTAAGAGGTCAACTGATCATTTTGTAATGCTGACTTATTTGTAGATCTTACATTGCTGAACACTATTGCTGTTTACAGTTTATCTCTATCTATAATAGTATTCAAGATAATAACCAAAAAAATGCAAAATTTCTTTAATTTCATCAATTCAGTGGCAGCAAGCTAACAACCAATTGTCCGATTCATCTGAAAATTTCAGAGCAGATAGATCTTCACTTGATAAACAATTTTACTCTGTCAGATTTGCTCTAAATGCTTTGGTTTCAGAGTTATAAGCCAAAATCTACATTTTACCCCTATGTTCTATTTTTAGCCATGGCGGCCATCTTGGTTAGTTGGCAGGTCACGGGACTCATTTTTAAACTAGATACCAAAATGATGATTATGGCCAAGTTTGGTTAAATTTGGCCCAGTAGTTTCATAGGAGAAGATTTTTGTAAAGGTTAACGACGACGACGACGGACAACAGACAACGGACGTCAAGTGATGAGAAAAGCTCACTTGGCCCTTTGGGCCAGGTCAGCTAAAAAAGGCAAATCTTAAATTCAAGGAAAGAATTGTTTTGATCTCACTACCTTATACTAGAGTATATATATTTTCCACCAGAAAAGTCTTTATGATCTCGTTTAAACTGGTTAAATACATCCTGGTAAATTTGCATTACAGTTGTCTTGTCGTATGTTCGTCCATTTAAATCATATACCTGAAATCAATAAAAAAAATCATGAGTTATCAGTATCAAATTGATAAACAGTGTATTGCTTCGAGAGAACTGTAAACAATATGTGTTTATGTTTACAGAAATCATAAATACATGTGCACATGTTACTGCTACCAAATGTAGAAACACAACAAATATATGGTTTCTTAAATTGTTTTCATTTTTGTCCTTGATGTATTGGGGTACAAAGGCATGAAGCATGCACAAGTTTGCAATTTAAGCTAAAAAATGTTTTGGGCATATTCCCACATATCTTCAAAAATTCTTTCAAATCTTTAAATTTGATCAAATCTAATTTATGAAATCTGACCTAGAAATGTGTTTTATATAGGAACGTTTCTCATTTGGTATTTCTATTCCATAGATTTCTTACATATAACATCACCAAGAAGTCATAAACAGTTACCTTTCATCAAGATATGAAATATCTCTAAATCATCTTGACTTATCATACAAATTTTGTTATTCACAAACTTGAGGGGGTTAAAAAAAAGGTTACCTTTCATTATAACAGTGAGGACCCTTAAGGGAGCTACCATTTTTAGAGGGGTGCTAGGATGAATCATCTTTTTTAGTTGTAATCTCTGTCCTTCTTTATAATTTTTCACTTTATTCAGACCTGCCATTCTTTTATTAGTTTATCCTGACCTATTTCTATTTTTTTTGGCAAAGTGTCTCATCCTTTCCTTTCACTCAAAACTCCTATGATCTCCTATCCTACCATTTTTTCAATTTATTGGGTCCTGTCTTGCTTTTATTAGTTTATCCTGACTTTTTTAAATAAATTGTCATCCTGCCTATTTTTTTTTTCAAAGTGTCTCATCCAGCCTTTCCTTTTACTCAAAACTCCTGTCCTGCCGGTTTTTTTCTTCAAATTTTATCCTTAAAAAACAAATGGTACCTCCTTTACACAACATTTCAAAGGTTTGGGTAAAATGATAAGGGTAATTATAACTGTTGGAGGCTGTACAGTGACCTATTATTTGTCTATCAACACCATCTGATCATGAACTTTGTGGATAGTTGTATTATTGGCATCCATACCACATATCTTTTTGTAGATATTTTCCTTAATATTGGTCAAAATGTATAATCAAAACTAACCAACCTCAGAGGGTTAGCCATGCATGCATGGCTACAGTTCATGTAACTTATTCATTGAAATTTCAGTATGAACTAAATAACAAGAAAAACCTTAGCCATGCATAAATGGCTTACCCTCCTTAATTGGGTTACATTTTAATCATATATTTCTTGTCAATTTTCTGGAATTAAAAATCAATCAAGATTCAAATAATAATAGGACACAACATTACATACCTGTGGCAAAAGTCCTCTTAATTCAATGTACTGGACATTATCTAATCTGAACTCATTCAAGGCTTCATAGAAATAGTCCTTAAAGACAGGAAGATAGTTGACCATACCATTGGCAACATCAAAACAATGTAAAAATTGTGCCCATACAGCATCTATGGTTGGATATGTCTTCACTGGGTCATCTACTACTAAGGACATACTATTATACAACCTGGTGTGAAAATATATAACAATTACCATAATTACAGTATCATAAAAAAAGTATTTTTGCCAAATCTTGGGAATCTTGGGTTTCAGTTTATCCATTTATATTGCAATTAAAAATTTGACTGCTAACCCCAACTTTTCTTTCATTCTCTTTTTATTACATATAGTTTATAAAGCTATATTTGAAAATCTTATAAAATCCTTGTTATTTTTTAAAGTTTTTGAAAGAAAAAATATTACATGTATGACAAATCTAGAAAGAATCATTTTCAGCCAAATTTTCAATGGCTCATATCTCGAATACAAGCACATGGACCCTTGATTTCTTTCTCTTTTTTTTTATTTCCTTTATTCATATATGACATAAATTAATAACAGTCTTATAAAAGTTTGTTATTTTGAACAGAGTATTGAACATCCTTAAGTAAAAATCATGAGAACATGTTAATTACAACTCACATCTGATCAAACTTGGATGCATCTCCTGAAACTTGTCTTTGTTGACTAACTAACATCCATGGACACCCTACAAAATAAAATTTGTATCATTAATTAATATTTACTATATCTATTATTTTACTTCCTGCTCGATTCACTATTTAAATGGTGCAAATTAGAAAGACAATTTCAAATATAGTACTTCTGAATTTGTCATGTGTTAGTTAAAGAACTGAATACCTCTATTTATAGTTACATTGGAGTTTTGAAAATGTATAAAATTAAGCACATTTTGTAAGGAAATGCTTCATTCTAAAATGTGTGCGATGATAAACTCTTTGAATATAATGGTAAACCGTATAAAACTACAAATAAAGACGTAAATTTACATTTTATTATGTTAAACACAAGAAAATACAAATTAAAAAAAGCTTCAAATCTTCATCTGCACATAGTTGTTGCAAAATTTTAGTGAAGGTTTCAACATTTCTTTGCATAACCTTCAATGACATATTTTGTAAGAATCAGTAGAAACTTTTAAACTGTGTTTTCATCAATCATTAGTGATCCTCCTGGAAGAGGAGGGGCAGCAGTGAGTGACTTTCTACCTCATTGTTGAGGACACTCAAGATGAATAGCAGCAATAAGAAAAGTTTGTACAGTATTTCATTTATTGATGATTTATGAACTTGAGGGTCTTATCACATTTCTCTAATTCTACAAGGTTATAATGAAGTTCTATAAAATTGATATACAAACCTGGGTTTTGTGGTGGGTTAGCAAAGAAATGAAACTTAATGCTAGATTTGTTGACATCTTGGCACATGTAACAGTTTGGACGGTATGTAACATTCTTCACAATCCACCAAATATCAGTCAAGGAAATGTCATGAAGATGTAAAGCGCCACCTGGAATAAATAAAATTTGTTATCATGGATATGATGAATGAAAATTATATAAAGAAGACAGGTACAAGTTTAGGTAGTACTCTGGATTCATTCATTCTAGGGTACCAATTTTTGTTGATTGTGGAAAACTTCAAATTTTGTAGTTTGCTGAAGTCGATCTGCACACAAGTCTATAAGAAATTTGTCATTCGTTGAACATTTAATTTTGTGGTCCACCTCTACGGATGAAATCCATGGAAATTGGTATACAACGAAAAATAATGAAATCACAGTATGATCTTGCAACATAACAAAATCAGGTTTCCATGAATACTTTTAATATGTTTTATGTAGATGCTATAAAGATCTCCTTACTTTGTACATAGTCAGTTGTTGCAACACTGAAAACAGATAATGATGATAATTACTAAATGTATGATACATACATGACAGAGATGTCAAGAGGATATTAAGTGGAATCTGTAACATAATATGTGGATACATGTTGCCATGGATACCTAAAATCTGTTATAGAGATGTTCTGAAGATGTAAGACAACTCTCACCACATGGCTACAGTTCAGGTAACTTATTCATTGAAATTTCAGTATGAACAAAAAAAATCTTAGCCATGCATAAATGGCTTACCCTCCTTAATTGGGTTACGCTTTCATCATATATTTCTTGTCAATTTTCTGTATATATATGTTTTAGAATGTCATAAATCAAATATGAGAATTTGAGTCAAATTGGTGAACAAGAAATTTACAGCTAATCCCTTTAAACATTAGTTTAAATATTCATTTAAAGTGGATTTTATCAGTGTCTGACCATTACCAGGCCTCAGTATTACAAATGTATTAATGCCATGAGTATATCTTTTTCAATCTCTGAATTACATTTGTCGTTTTAAAAAAAAAAATTGACAAAGTTGTAGTTTGACATAATCAATCACTTATCATGCTTATAGTTACATGGTTCAAAGCACACTTATTCCATCACTTGCACCCTCTGTCATTTAATATATGTATTTTTATGTTACTAAGTCATATAATAGTCATTCAAAAATAAGTGGAAGAAATATAAGATTAGTACTTGCACTTTGTATATGTTCTATATACATGTATATTAATGAATCATAAACCCCATGATTAATTCAGACCTTGAATTCATGATTCATTAAATTTAAAAATAACAACAACAAGTCTGCTGAATTATTGGAATCATGCATCTGCATGTAGTGTTAGTTATTCTGATAATTTGCATATATTTTTCTTGCTTAATAAAAAATTGAAAAAAATCTATTTGCTTAGGGGACGACCATTTGATAATTTGTGTGTTTGGAGGGGGGGGGGGGGGGGGGGGGGGCAGGAGGATTTGTTTTTGTTCATATGTACGTATATATAATATGGGCTAAAAAAACTGTCATATTCAGAATAAATCTTCTGTCACATAAAGTGGATAACAATTTCTATGTACCATGTGTACTGACCATGACCATGGTGACATGTAATTGTACTACATGTTTAAGTACTTTCATAGTGGGCTTTGTTATCTGTAATATTCTATATACTAAGTACATGATATACACTACATTGCACTACTAGAGATAAGACTGTTCAAAGTTTAAAACTAAGTCCAAAATTCAGATCATGATCAGGATGATTAAAAAAAAAGATTATCTTTATTAAAATTTTTAAACATATTTTTCAATTTGATTGAAAATATACCATTTGCAAAAAATATATAATAGTTTATTGTAATGAATACATGGAATATATATATGCAAAAAAAATGTATAACAGTTTATTATAATAAATAAGAATTGTTTAAGTAGTAAGTTTGATGGAAGTTTCATTTGAAATTAGAGCTTTAACTATCTAAATATGTTTTCTTCAGCATGTTCAATTCTCCAAGGATTGGATGTGCAACCACAACAGGGGAGGTAATTTGAGCAATTACTTCACATTTTGTAATAAATCAAATCTTAATCTTTCTGTTTACATACACATGTTAATCTTATACTGTAAATATCCTGGTAGGAAATTATCTTTGTACACAATAAGGAAACATTTATAAAAAATACATGTGATCATATAATTAATCAATATAAACTAACCTTTTGGCATTTTTTGTAAAATTTTGAATACACTGCTTTTCTCTATAATTGGCTTTCCCTTGAAGAAATGCATACTTGGAGGAAAAGGGGCACCATTCCTAGACGCATTTATTTCTGCATACTTCAAACGCATAAGAGCTGCATTAGCTTTTTCCTCTTTAGCAGTCAATGTTAAATTTCCTCCAATTTTCAATTTCTCCTCAGCATCAAGAAAAGATTGTCTTGTCTTTAGATATGTTTCTTTTGAAAACTGAAGAGGTGAGGATTTAATGCATGTTAAAAAGAAATAAAATGCCAAAATACAAATTGATGCTTTCGTTTCCATTTTGTTATTGTCTATGAACCCAACAGGTGCGATGCTATTTATAAATAAATCTATAGTCTGTTTCGATGTGAAAACGAAAGTAGGTTATTGACCGACATCGACTGAATTGTTTCCGTTTCCTTACATTGTATCAGTGAATGATCTTTATCTAAACAAGTTCAGTAAAGTAGCATGATAAACCATAGATAGATAATCAATTGTACAATCAATTGTTATTTTTCCTGTACATATATAATGATCAAGAGATTGGTAACTTTTAAAAATTTAAAAAAAAGAACCGCTATACCGTACTTATATATAGTCTTAATTTTGTAAAATACTTTTGACTTAGGCAGCAACCATTTGATTTTCTGGTGCCGGGTGGGGGGAAGGGGGGGGGGCTATGGATTTATTTTTGGAAAAATTGAAAAGAAAAAAAATGTTTTCTACTTAAAAAAAAATATGGATTGTTTTTTGTCCAGAAAAAAAACAGAAGAAAACTCGGTTTAAACTTTTGCACAGACAAGTGCCTGTATGTCGGTATATCAATGATATTTTGGTATGTAGGGGGAAAAAATCGGAGTGACAAGTTCATGTGAGCCGGTATATCAATAAAATCTTATTATAATTAAATGTCTAACTTTATTTATAAGAAAAGTAGTTTTATAATTATTGAAACTGTTAAAATTTGTCAATTAAGAAATCAAGCATCTTGATAATGTCAGATTCAGATAATTATTTGTTTGAATCAGAGTGATCCTTTACAAAGAAGGATTTATCACTCCCTAAGACAAGATACTTGTATCTACGTTGGCCATTCTTTTTTTATGAAACAAAACAATACCAACTCTTTCAGTTTGTGTGGAATACTTGTGTAAAGTGTAGAAAAAGTCAAATGTTTTAATACTATTGCCATGCAGATGAAAGAGAGTTAGATTGTATGCATGCACTCTAAAAAATCTTTGGATTTTTTTAGTATCCACATCTGATTCACGCCTCCACAGAATATGCAGTTTCACAATAACTCTGAAGCCCTGCTTTGATTGCTGATAAAATAGATGTTAATACTCGGACTCAGTCTCTTGAACAGAATTTTAATGTGCGTATTGTTATGCGTTTACTTTTCTACATTGGTTAGAGGTATAGAGGTAGGGTTGAGATCTCACAAACATGTTTAACCCCGCCGCATTTTTGCGCCTGTCCCAAGTCAGGAGCCTCCGTCCTTTGTTAGTCTTGTATTATTATAATTTTAGTTTCTCATGTACAATTTGGAAATTAGTATGGCGTTCATTATCACTGGACTAGTATATATTTGTTTAGAGGCCAGCTGAAGGACGCCTCCGGGTGCGGGAATTTCTCGCTACATTGAAGACCTGTTGGTGACCCTCTGCTGTTGTTTTTTATTTGGTCGGGTTGTTGTCTCTTTGACACATTCCCCATTTCCATTCTCAATTTTAATAATTTAGAAAGAGATTTCGTGGAGCACTTGGAAGACCCAGCAATATACCGTTGTTTGTAAGGACACTTATGTAGTTTAGGTATCCAATATTATACAGTGATTGAAGATCCAGTTATTCATCTTTGGTTGAAATTCCAAAGGAACATATAGAACAGACCTATGATTATCCAGGATTTCCTCTTTCGTAATTATCGTGAGGGTATATGTTGAGTTTCCAAGTGAATTGTCAATTCCTAATTCGTTTATCAAGCAGTTAATGTAATGAAAGTTTATTCACAAAAACGATGTTGTTTGGGGCTTTATCTGCGGGGACAACAACATATTTGTCATGGAGTTAGGATAAGTGTTTTGCAACATTTGGGTCTTTAAAGATTGACGTAGCATGGGCATTTATAGACCCATTCAGTTTCTTAATTCTAATTTGTATCAACAACCTCACTGTCTTAATTCATTCAGTTTAGGTTACATTAGGTTACTACGACACAGTATAATATATATATATAAGATAGAGTTAGAGGAGGGTATAAGGTCTCTATACGGCAATGCTAGGCGGTGTTGTTGTAGAGGTTAAAAATAAAAAGTACAGGTTCCAGCCCCGCTCAGCTTAGAAGTTACGAATCAGATCTACTCTAACATCGTTAGGTTGGTTTTCTAGGTACTTTATATAACATATGTTGTGTACAAGTTATCATTTTGTACAAATTATAATTTGTACAAAAATATTGTACAAATTATCATTTGTACAAAAGTATTGTACAAATTATCATTTGTATTTTGACTTTGTACAAATTGTAATTTGTACAAAAAGTGCCTGTACAAATTACAAATTGTACAATATTTGACGAAACTTCACTTATAACTTGTACACTAATTTATAATATGGATTTTGGTGAAAAAAGAATTGATACACACCACCATAGAATTGTTATTAAATAACCACACCTTATTCACAAAGTTCAAAAATAGTTCTTTATCATTCGTTCGAGCCGGTAAGTTAATTATGGCATGGGAATAGTTATCAAAGGTAACAGGATTATAATTTAGTACGCCAGACGCACGTTTCGTCTATACATAAGACTCATCAGTGACGCTCATATCAAAACATTAATAAAGCAAAACAAGTTCAAAGTTGAAGAGCATTGAGGGTTCGAAATTTCCAAAACGTTGTGCCAAATACGACAAAGGTAATCTATGCTTGGGATGAGAACATCCTTAGGTCAACAAAATTGCATCTTTTGACTTTCACATTTAAATCTTCCTAAACACTTTTCAACGTCTAATTACTTTGGGGGAATTGCTTTAATAAGTTGCCAAAGCTATATATCCCAGGTATTATCATTTACACTCTTTTTGTTATTTACGCACTTGATGTTCTAGTAACAGTGTTAAAATGCATGGCCGGCATTTTTTTTTATTAAAAGGAGAAATTTGTCCAGCAGGGAAAGCTACATGCCTGAAGAACAGTCATGTGTACACCAATGGCAAGCATAATGGGCTTATAGTTTGATTGAGTATGAAATGACATTGAAACACCAATCATTCTTGCCAGGAATCGTGCGCTGTTTGGACAATCTGAGGCGTTATTGTTGGATCTGGAGATTTTGGGTATTAAATTGGAAAAGCTGTATGAATTTATACAGGATATCTAGATGTCGAAAAGTTAAATTGAAGCTCTGAGAGACACGAATTTTTATTCACTGCAAAGGTTCCTGAGCTTCAAATTGCGCGATGTGAAGTAGTTAAACAGCTTTTTTAAAACAGGTTACACTTATAAATGTAAATGTGATTGTCAAAAGATGCTGTGCAATTCCCAGTGCCATATTTCACTCGCCTGCTCAAACAAATAATAAATCTGAAGTATGATAAGCTGATGACCGGTACCAAAGTGAGATATTAACCGAGTCTCAGGACCAATCTGCATTTTTTTTTTTGCATTATTTTAAAAAGTCATCATGTGTCAAATTAATTCATGTTCACCGATTTGACTCAAATTATGTTAAAATCTGCACTTTAGCGAACACGTGCATTTGGTAATTTCTAGGTCTGTTTGATTTCATATTATAGGTTAAAAAAATATTTTGATAATCGTTTTTATCTGTATAAGAATAAGTTTTTGTGGATCGAATCTGTCAACCTAATAGTTGACCCTTGTTTCACTTTCAATGTTGACTCAATTTCCTTTTCAATAGCTGAACACGCATAATTTATGCTAATATGTCTCTTTGAAGCTGCGGGCTTGAATTGAAATTCAAATATTAAGTACGGATTCAATGAAGTCGAATTATTCACTTGCAAGTGAATAATTCATTGACGATGTTTCTTATCTTAATTTGACAAAATTGAAACAAAACGGGCTGGCTATTAAAAGCGAATAATTCAAAGCGAAATATTATATAACTGTTTCTTTTCCATTAATGATTGAACTTGAAAAAAAGATACTATTTTTTTCAGTATCTCAGTGGAGTCTTGTCCATTTATATTAAACCTGGGAATATTATACCAACCAATTATTATTTACCTAACAGTAGAATGACAAAACGTTTATTGTATTGATTTATCTGTTTATAGGGAAAATATCAATGAATAATGAATCAGCATCAGCTGCTATCACATGACTTAAAGAAATGAATTTATAACTTTACTGGAATATACTATATATTTAGCTATTTTTAGATCGAAAGGGAATGTTACAGCATTGTTCATTGGTGAATATTTTGGAAGATACCTTTAGATTGACAAATCCAAACAACTGTTCCAAACACAAAACTTGACAGAAACGCAAATTGTCAACAACCTCAACGTGGCAGAGACGTTTTGAAAAGTTTGAACATTTACGTCAAATTTTCTAATGACTGACGTGATCTAAAATGTGAACGTGCTGACAGATTACAATAGAAATTCAAACAGTACAGAAAGTGATTTATAGTGCGTGCAAATTTATGCTAATTGATTTATCAACTTATTGCTGTTCACTGAAATTTTACAGAAAAGTAAAAAGAAAGTGAAATTTTGAAGAAAAAGTTTATTCATTTCTTTCAAAGATTTTTGCATAATGTCGTATTTATACCAGAGTGTTAAAGGATACATATTCAAGGTAAAAATCAACTTATATTATATTAAAAGCATGCAAAATTATGCATGGGTCGAATCAAAAGTTCTTAATTAGCAGATTAGTTGTTGTAAAAATCCAAATTATGCTACCAGTGCCAGTGGTAATTTTGAACACTACATCTTGGGATATAAAGGCAGCACTCTATAAACCAATTGAACCAAAGAAGCTCTTTCCTTACGGTACCACGATTTCCCGAGAACTACGAGAACAACATAATATCCCGAAAACAAGATTATATATCCCGAGAACAAGATTTGTTATGGTGTTATATGTGTTTTTTGCTTAAATAAGTGTAACAGCATACAATGATTAAGGTTTATGGCGTTCATAATTAATAAAAGTACACGCAATCTTCAGAAAAAGAAACAACACCAAGCTTTAGCTTAGAAGGAGATATTTGGAAAAATTGTACAGTAATTACAGCATTTAATTATATCATAAGAAAACAATACAATTACTAAGATTTTGAAAACATGTTATTTTAGTAAAAACTTTGACGAATCATAATTTATATGAGCGTTCCTGATGAAGGTAAATCCAGAAAAGCGCTTCGGACGCAAGAAATTAATAGCGTGTTGTTTTCAATATTTTATTTCATTTTATTAACAATAACAATAACGATATAAATAAAATTTATTAACAATAGAGACATATAATTAATTAACAACAATCAGTTTTTATATGAATGTTTAACATTTTTTTTTTAATAAAATATATTCTTTCAGTACATTTGATACTTTTCTTTTCTGTCAGTTCTTCTAAGATCTTCTAATACTTTGATTTTCTTAAGTTGTCTACCGAATGTCCGCCATATTGTGTTCAACAAGGATTTTGTATACAAGACATAGAAATCGAATTTTTGACCTGAAATTGCATTTTTATTGAATAAAAACGAGTATTGTCTCTTATTAGTATTCTTTATTATTGTAAAAAGTAGTAAAAACACAATAGAAACACCTATAACACAATTAAAAATTTGTTCTCGGGATGTATAATCTTGTTTTCGGGATATTATGTTGTTCTCGTAGTTCTCGGGAAATCGTGGTACCCCTTTCCTTACTCAACTTTCTTTATGTAAATATCTACAGGTCTACAACACTTTTAATCCCCCTTTTCTTTTTTGAGCTGGGTACTGTCCATTAGTGTAGCTCACAGATCCATTACTGTACAGTCCTGAGTCTTAATTTCACCCGGAACTCAGACATTTCACGGTCATCCAATGACCTGGTAAACAGGTTAAACCTTTGATATGACCATATCAAATAGACTGAATAATCTGTCTCTTGTGCATGTTGTGTGGCTACATTTGTCATTTCATATTTTCTTTTCATCATTTGGGTATTCAATTATTTTTTGACACAAAAAAAAAATAAATTAAATAGCCAAAAGATGAAAAGAAAATATGAAATGACAAATGTAGCCATATGAGAGACAGGTTTAGTACATGTACATGTAGGGGCATCATCATGGTCATAATTTAAAAAAAAAAACGGATTATTTATGTATATAAAAATAATTTTTCAACAATTTTATTCTAAAAATCATATTTATTCGGTTAATTAAGAGGGGATGCCCTCTACACTCAATGAATCCACCACTAGTTATGACACCTAATGTATAAGAAATATCTTTTCTATTTCAGACCCCTCCTCCAGAACCAGAAAAAGAAGAAGAGAAAAAAGAAAAGAATGAGAGTGAGACAGATGAAGAAGTAACAGAAGAAAACTCATTAGGCCACTCTGACAAGAAAACAGATGAGGTCAAAGGTAAATATCTTCAAAATTTATGTCATTTTAATTTATAGTTTCAAATTTAAGAAAACAAGTCTTAATGTTTATAAACATGACGAAGATATTCTTCAATAACATTATTTACTCAAATGTTCATAAACATGATAAAAGAAATAATCATGTGTCATGATTGGCATTGAAACAACTCTCCACTAGATGCCAAATGAAGTTAAATTTAACAACTATATGTCCCTGTACAGCCTTTAACAATAAGCAAAACATGTACCGCAAAGTCCGCTACAAAAGACCTCAAAGAGACAAATAAAAAACAATTAACATTACAAAAAAACTGGCCTAATTTAGGTATAAAACAATAAACCATATACAAATACATGAACATGTACGATATACAGCAACAAAGATAACTGCTGAATTAAAGTCTCCTGACTTGGGACAAAACAAACATGAAATACAAAATATTGTGGGTTAAATATGTTAGCATGTGCCCAACCTTCCTCCTTAGTTAGGACAGTGGTGTAATAGTACAACATGAACAAACTAAAAAAATCAGCTGATAAGTCTAAGACATATGGTTTAGAAAGGTCAAACTGGTCTTTTGACTATCCATATATTCAATGATATTCTTCATGTATACATGACATAACATCTGTCAAAGAGACAACAACCTGACTAAAGGACAGAAAACAGTTGAAGGCCACCATTTTGTCTTCAACACATCGAGAAAATCCTGTACCCTGAGGCGATCCTCACTGATAGTAAATGCACAATTCATGGTACAGGTAGTAATTTTAGAAGCATATTTTCAGTGGCGTAGCTAGGTCATGTTTACGTGTACGCCCGAAGCCCGGCAAAGAATCTAAGGACCCTAAAACGTGTCAATGTCAAACAATTGCTGTATTGGGTTAGAGCTAGGGAGCGAAGCCCCCGGAATCTAACATGTCTAAAGAGTGATCGAGAATGGATACCATTAATGTCATCTAAACTCATCAGTAGCAGCATACTTTTGAATTTAAATGGTTTATATGTTATGTTAAATTATTCATTTTGTTAATTTGAAATTTAATGGTCATTTGATTTAGAGAAAATGTCAAAACCAGTAACTTTTAGAATATTTTTAAAAATATTGTGGGGGTAAAGCACCCAACAAACAAACACACATATTGTATGTCTTAATCTTCAGAGATATTCAGGTGCAATATTAGATATCATAAAGGGTTCTGTGGAACTATGGTTCTCGTCTGGAATTTTTCCTCGCTAAAAGTGAATCCATTTATCTTTCAATTACAGGATTTTGAAAAATTAAACATTTTCTTTAGATAGTTTTTCTTGATCTGGACTGAGACTACTATAACACATATTATAGTAGTCTAAGATCTGGAATATAAGTTTCGGCCAAGTTTCATGACAGTCTATGAAGGTTAATGCATGTAAAATTTTAAAAAAGCCATACAGTCTGTCAGTATAATACTGAAAAATGAACAAACAAATTTACTTTCAAAGCTTTGCTTCAGACAAAATTTGTGAAACAAATCTTGGATTCTGTTAAAGTTTCATTTAATCAGATGAAGTTTTGACAAAGAAATTGTTGTGTAAAAAAAATGTTAACCCCAGGCTAAATATTGGTACCTGTTAATTTTGTCTAACACGGAAAAATTACAGACTTGACAGAAAATGAACAAATATAATATATGATACAATTTGGCTGAAAAGTAAATTTCGTCAAATTGATCCGCAATATCAAGCTAATGAAGAAAGTACTATAAAGCTGATGTGCTTTAAACAAGTTCTTTTCAAGTGTACGCCCGGGCGTTTTGACGTAAACGTAGCTACGCGCCTGATTTTGACAATAAATGTATCTTTAGCATGTTTGGTGATACTTAAGGCTAAAATATTAGATTGAAAGAAAAATCATCTAAGTTCTGATTAAACAAACAAAACAAAAAACCTGTATAACGAATCAGAGCTATCATCATATGCATGTTGAAAATACATTCCTGAATTCAAAATGATTCAAAAATGTTATAAAAGCATTTTTAAAAGATTGTTTTAGTATTCGTTATGACATGGTATTAAGACCATTATATTGATTATGATATAAAAAATTTGAAATATATATTATATGCCCATTTTCATTTTAATTTCATGTTTTATAGAAGAAATCCCACAAGCAAATATTGTATGGAGAATGTCATCAGGAGTTTACAATACAGCTACTGGTGCGGTGGGAATGGGCGTCGGTGGAGTCAAGTGGGTGGCTGGTAAAAGTTATGACGTTGGATCTACAGTTGTTAGCAATGTTAAAGTACCTAAATTATCAAGTTTTAAAAGAAAAGACAAGAAAGAATAGAATTGGTTATTTATAGTTGTATATATACTCTGTTTTCCTGCCATATTTACAATCAGTATTATAATTATCAATGAGGAGTAATATCATTACAAAAAACAATGCAATTTCTGTTATCTAGTAGTGTTCTTGCCATATTAATTTTATTTTTATTCAGTATTTTAATCGTTTTGAAATCCATTTTGAAAGGAAATAAGCGACATGGACATCCTTATATAATGAGTTCTTAAATGTACATATATATATATATGTTAGGATTAGGGTTTAGGCATAGGGTAATAGTAAGGGTTTGCAAGTCCAAGGTCCAAAATCTATAGCATTTGAATAAAAGACATGGGGACTCCTTGAATGAATTATAAGTTTGAAAGACTTTTTTTGAATAATTTTAGTTGTAAAACAATTCATTTCTTGTTGGATTTACATGTGTTTTTGATTGAAAGACATTCTATGCTACTGCTTATGTTTATTTTGTCATTTCCATATGTTATCATTCACATGTGTATTATTAGTAATTGTTTGAAAATGTTATATAGTACATCTCATGTGCATTATGTCTTTTCATTGTGTCTACATTTGGAGTGGACACACATCAATCCAGAGTAAAATATATTTTTTGTCACCAAGTTACGTCTGCCTCCATCATTTTTTTGTCCATATGGAGTAGACATATTATTTTGTTTATTTAATCAGAAGAATTGTATAAAGTCTTACATTAAACAACAACACTTGAGAATAGAGCATACAGTACTTTTTCTTTTTGAAAATGCGTAAATCATTTGTTACGATTTGTATTCAAATTCAATATAAAATCTGAGGTTCATTTTGAGTGTTCATTGTGTGTAGGTGGAAATGTGAAAATCCTCATGACCTGGAGCATAGAACATCTGCCACTCATGATCAATTACAATTCTAACATGACGTCCTTCAAACGCTTTGAGTACACACCCGTGGTAAAATACGAATATATTGCATTGGCTGTTCCGATTGCTCAGGGTAAAATATTTGTCATAAAGGGCCAACCTGTGGTAAAATCACGATATATTCAAGCCCCCATGAATTATTTCTTAAATAATACACATGTAAATATAACAAAATATGAGGGTCTTGAAGGGGTTCAATAAATAAAGAATAGAGAATATTGGGGTGCAAAATTATTATGAATACGAAAAAAGTATAAAAGAATACTAAAATGATGACCATCATTCAGACCCTCATAATTCATGTAATTATAATATAAATATTTATTAAAAAATCCCCACCCAAAAATCCAAAGATGGGAGAGTTTTTAAACCTCCAGAGGAACATTTATTAATGTGTAAATGTTTGTAATTAAGGTGAAAAATGTAAATGAAATCATTGCTATTGTTGTTTAAAATGCATTAAACATTGTAATATAAGGATATGTTGTTGTGTTTAAAAAAAATGATAATGGATTTGTAGGCTGGTACATAGTACTGAGATAATCATTGTAATCTATGAAATTAAACTAATCTTATTGTCTGAATTTAACATTTGTATACATAAAATTTTGTGCTGTTAAAATGTTTTAAAAATGTGCAATTGTAATTAGAAAAAGATAAAAGTTGATTTTACTAAAAGTGTATTATGTATATTTCTGTTTGATTGTAAGGCAAATTTGTATTTGCATCCCATTCATTGTAACATAATGGTTTAATAATGTTAGTAATCAATTTTAATTCTTTATTCAAATGTGCCATGCTTGAAATTACATTTATCATTTCTGCTCCCTATAACAATTATGTATGTAGCATTATGTTATTAAATGGCGAAAATAAATACATATGATTTTGGGTGGAATACAGAACTGAACATTTGATGCTATGAAAATAATATTTACCACATCATTAGTAGAAGGTTCTTTGTATTAATCATAATTGTGAAACAGTTATATTGTTTGTGAATTAGTTGTTTACTTTTATTATTGTGTTTTGTGAAAATATATGTTTAGAAATTTTGGAAAGGCAGATTTTCAAAAGATTTTTTTGTCTTCAAGTGAATATCAGTAAAAAGAATATATCCATAAGTTACAAATGTACAAAAAAAATTTGATTGCAAAGGTATGCCTTGCAATTTGTAAGCTTTTACAATAATTGTGAAAAGTCCCATTTAGTAGTATACAGTACTTACATTGTGGATTTAGCATTTTCCACTATTATTTTACAGCAATGTGATCTTTCAAATGTTTGGCATGGAATTTGGTCTTTCTAATTTGTGGTGGCAGGTTATGAGTGTCATGATCCGGATAAACAGAATGTTTGAATATGATAAATTTAATCTGCCATGATATATATAGTGGCCAGTAATACATATATATATATATACATGTTGTATATAAAGTCCTACTTTCAGAGGAAGTAATTTCCTATGTAGGATTTTTAACACTTCCATCCATCTATATATTACATCAGAGTATGGTGACTGCCTCTTCAAAATGCCATAGTCAATATCCTCATAGATTTAAATGAATATCCATAAAACATTTGCCACGGGACTTTGAATAAACAACCAATCAATGTATACAGTTGAGGGAATACTAAATCTGTTATGTTGTCTGTAATGAAAGAATTGCATAATAAAAAGTTCCAAATAATTAGTCATACCACTGCAAAAGTCAAGCATGTTGTAGAAAAAAAATGTTTAAATTTCTAGTATTTTGTTTAACAATAATACATATTTACAACTTGTAAAAATGTACAAAAAAATATCAATTCAGAAGTTATCTTTTGTTAACTGGACAATTTGATTACTACAAATCTACATTGAAAATGTGTGTGTTTTTATTTTTGAGGCTCCACATTTCTACAAAATGGACTATGTAGGGTGTCATAGGAAACTAATAGATAATATGAAAGTTTAATCATTCTGATCTCTTTAAAAAGTTACTGCTCAGACTTTACATTTGCACATGTATCTTTTCCCTGTTTAAGAGGGTAGACATTGGTTCAGGGAGATAACTCTTTAAATCAGTAATACGTTTGTAACAGTATTTACCTGAAACAGATTGGAAATAATCTATGTAACCTAGAAGCTTAGCATATATATATGAAAATGGTTGACACAAACGTACTTATGATTTAAAGAAGTATTTACCTTAACCTAGGGCTACACCCTTAAATGATGACATGTGACAAACAACATGCTTTTGATTAGCTTTGCAGTTGTTGCATGATGGATGAATATTTATCACAATAAATTTATATTTTTAAATAATCATGTGTTAAATTATGATATATAGTGCTTTATGTATGAATCATTGAATGGTAGAGGATATAACTAACTTGTTAACTGTTAATATATGGTTGTAGTGTTAATCTAGTCATGTAGTTCTGTTAGCACTTTTTGTTAATGTAGTTACTAGTCATTTAAGTGATTTTAATATTAGTGTTTTTTTTTTTTTCTAGTCTGTGAAGGGGTTTATTTATGTAAGATCTACTTATACATGTATAGTTGTTAATAGATGATTAATGCATATCAATATTGAAATTGTTAAACATTTACTGTAAATGATAATGCTTACTTTATTTGCATACATGCAAAAATATATATGAAATCCATAGTATATTGAATTATTTTATAGATAAGACTTTTGCTTACAGGTTCATATAGCGTGCATACACATATTGCTTATGAAAGTACAACAAATGTTTTTATTCAAATTCAAATATTTTTAATTCAGTCATTGTTATTTTTATAAAATGAGAAAATATAGCATGGTACTGTTGATGTAAGCAAACATCATAATGGCATCACGATAGAAAACACATCTGCACATCAGTCAACAAAACACTAATCAGAAATGGAACAATGATCAAATATAATTTATGGTGGAAGAATGGTTGTTCTGGTTATAATGTTATAAGTAAAGTAACCTGGGCGCTAGCTGCAGAACCGTAGCCCTTAGGTCCTTATGATATTTTTTTACTATTTATGGTCTGCTAATTGTAAAAAAATATCAAAATGCTACATGGGTGCAGTCATTTGTGAAGGGGACATGACATAGAGATAAAAATAGCGGTCTATCTGTGATTGGTTGTTATATCAGTTATATATATTTCTCCTGGAAAGCATCATGAATAAAGTTTAATGATAGCACAAATTTGTCCTCAAAAGTATACCATTAAGGGCCAAAGATTTTTTTTAATTTTTATCAAAATTATGGGACATTTTCTATGAAATTGGAAGGTTTCGGTAAAAAAAAAATGGCCATGTGATCATATATATTTAAATGAGGTAAAATCACAAAATGATATCACGCTCATATATTACAACAGTAGGTTTTTTCCATAAACAGTTTATTTAAAACACCATTTAAGGAAATAATTGCCAGAAATAGCATTGTTGGCAATGGGGCAAACACTTAGTACTTTATATTCTTCTCTGCTCCAATGGTGGAACATGTATATAATACTGTATTCTCGTTGTCTCCCTTGTTATCCTGGTAACTTTTTCCACATCATGGCTAGGTTTGGTTTTCAGCCTCCATATTTTAAAATTAAATCTTGTACATTAATGTTTTAATATTGTATAGAAAACAAGAATAATGCAAATGTAATCTAATTATATTTTTAGAAAATGTAAGATGTATGTGCAATTCGTTGTCGAGAAATCCAAAAAGTTTAAGTATTATGAAAACATGATAGAATTATATGCTGTAATATGTGTGTCTATGCCTAAGTACAGTTAGACAAACAACAATGGCTATGCCAATAGTATGATATGCTACATTAATGCAAAAGCATAAAGCATACTAAAATAATATTTTAGTAAAATTATATGTCCGTATATAAACTTTTCAAATATGATAACAAATAGAAATCTTGAAATGTATTGCCTTAGAACTACTGCATAATGTTTACAAATAAAGATGTTTATTTATTATGACAAAGTTCGAATATTTCTGGATGTTTTTTTCAATTAAAGTTTATTTTCATAAAGAGGTATCAAGTAAGGTAGTTGAGTGGATACACTCTAAATTGTTCATATGTACTTGCACCTATTTAAAATATATAAAAAGCAATGTATCAAATACAGCTTATAAGCTCTACAAAAGTTGATTGAATGTGTTGCATGTGAGACCTTAAGGAAGCACAATACAAAGATTTTGTCACTCCCAATCAGACAACTTTAAACTGATGTAATTCATTTCATCCTTCTTTATATTTTATAAATGAGGTATCAAAAGAAAGAAGAAAGATTAATTTTTGAAATTGTGATCATTTCATTATTACATAATTATAACATAATTAATTATTATGTAATTAGTTGATATACTGTGATGTCCACACTTGAATGAATTTAGCTTCTTTGTTCTTCATAGCATCCCAAAATATTTTATATATTCTTGTACAACACAGCTTGACCTCCAAAACTGTGTCTCAGATTTCCAAAAACATTAATAGAACAAATTTTATACCCAATTGAATTTAGTGGTCTCTTATGAATTGAAGTTGCAAACTTCATTGAAGATTTATGAGAGAATGAAATACAATAGGAAAAATCTGAGACATAGTTTTGGAGGTCAAACTGTGTTGTGCAAGAATCTATAAAATATTTTTAGATGCTATGAATAACAAAGAAGCTAAATTCATTCAAGTATAGACATCACAATATGGCAACTTATTACATAATAATTAATGATGTAATAATTATGTCATAATGAAATTATCACAATTTGATAGATTAATCCTTCTTCTTTCTTTGGGTACCTCATTTATAAAATTTAAAGAAAGATGAGTGGAATTACATCAGTTTAAAGATGTCTGATTGGGGATGAAAAATCTTTGTATTGTGCTACCTTAATGTGCTGCTTTTGGCATTCACCCTATGCTGTTTCACTATTGTAAACAAAACATGCATCTGGCTTATTTACAAAATTTAGTCCTGGTATCTATGATGAGTATATTTACAACCACTGGGTATCGCAATCCCAGTAGTCAGCACTTTTTGTGCTGACAGGAATTATCATTGATATGGTTATATTTATAAATTAACTGTTTACAAAATTTAGATTTTTTTTTGAAATACTAAAGCTTTTCTACCTCAGGCATAGATTACCTTAGCTGTATTTGGCAAAACTTTTAGGAATTTATGTCCTCAATGTTCTTCAACTTCGTACTTTATTTGGCCTTTTTAACTATTTTGGATTCGAGTGTCACTAATGAGTCTTTTGTAGACAAAACGCGTGTCTGGCGTATGTACAAAATTTAGTCCTGGTATCTATGATGAGTTTATTCACTGACATTCTCACAATTCAGTTTCAAAAAGATAATTTTTAATAAAAGATGTTCGATAAAGTAACTTTTGATAAATGTTTTCATTAATTAGGAAGTATTCACCTCGATCATTAGTATTTGATATGATGCAATATTAGTATTTGATCATTTAAATTTCAAGCAGATTATGCTCAAAGATTATGAGGCATTATCCTCATTGTATATTCAGTGACTGAAACTTTTACATTGACTGATTTCTGATGAAGTATATTTGGTGAGAAATACTTGCCACTGACTGTTGATATTCTGAATGCAGTTACATCAAAATCTCGCCAAGGTAATTAAAACCAAATGATTAGGGTATATCCCTGTAGTCTTGAATAATTTGCATTGTTTAAATATTACAGTGTATATTTTAGAAATCAATAAGCTTGTTCATTTTTATAGGACCAAAAAATTTTGCTGTCGTATATTTGTATCACGTCATCGTCAGTGTTGTCGTCGTCCTAAGACGGATGGTTTCCAGATAATAACTTTGGTATAAGTAAACAGAAATCAATCAAATTTAACACAATGTTTATAACCACAAAAGGAAGCTTGGGATTGATTTTAGGGGTTATGGTCCCTAAGGTTTAGGAATTAAGGGTCAAAAGGGCCCAAAACGAGCATTTATCTAGTGTCAGGTCAATAAGTGGTGTTTAAGTATTTCAATTGTTTGAAATTGTACCACAATGTTTAATACCATAAGTAGAAGGTTGGGATACATTTTAAGCGTTGTGGGGCAAACAGTCTAGGAATAAAAGGCAAAAAAGGGACAAAAAAAACAAGAATTTTTGTAGTTTCAAGAGAATAAATTGGAGTTATCTTTCTTTGTCCAGAATAATTATTGAATCATCTAAAACCGATACTTTCTGAAATCTTTTTTGAAAATTGGAGTTATCTTTCTTTGTCCAGAATAGTAGTTGAATCAAACTAAGTCAATGCTATATACAATATACAATGCAATATTCACTTTACTACCAACTGCTAAATTAAAGCAATCTTTACCATTCAGTGATTACATGCACTTTGATTACGATTCTAGGGCTATGCCCCTTTACAAGTGGAAAAATTGAAGAATATTTTAGTTTCTGTTCTCTTAACTGATTAAGTTTGTCTTAACTAAATTTAATGAAATGTGTATATAATGCTTACTACCCCTCAACTCAGTTTATGTTCAATTTTTGTCAGCTTCACTTTTACAGTTCTAAAGTTATGTCCCTGTATAACGTTATATGCTAGCGGGGACATCCTCTGTGTCCCTTTGGACACATTCCTCATTTATTTTTTTAGAAGTTACCAGTAATTTTAATAACCATGACTGTATGACATTTTATATTTTAATATTTTATGATGTATTTAAATGAGTAGTTATTTTTGCAAACTCCATGAGTAATTGAATTGAGATAAAAAAAAATCATTTCAGATTTCAGAAATCAAAAAAAAAAAATCTTCAAATATTTTTTTTGAGAGGATTAATATTCAACAGCATAGTAGATTGCTCAAAAGGAAAAAAAATAAGTTCATAAGACCACATTCATTCTGTGTCAGAAACCTATGCTGTGTCAACTATTTAATCACAATCCAAATTTAGAGCTGTATCCAGCTTGAATGTTGTGTCCATACTTGTCCCAACCTTTCAGAGTAAAGCTGCGCCCTTCGGAGCATCTGGTTGTAAAATACATACGGACGTGAATACTGATTCGAGTTAAATGAGATATGAGGAAAGGCAAATCTGCAAACCCAAAACAGATAACTAGACCTTTTCTAATATATCAGTCTTATAATTAATCTTCATATTCGAAATACTATTGGTTTGGCAGTAACTAGTCCCTTCTTCCTAAGGAGCAGGTATCTATCAAATCTTTTTTTAAATTTAAATGTCATGACCGTATAACTTATCTATCAGAAGATTGTTGATGTTTTATATGACTTTTGTTGTGTTATTGAGTTAAATATGTATTTAATATTGGGCTTGACTGGGACCTTTTATGAAAAATGTCAAAAATCTAAAATACCGTAAGCCATTAACTTGGAACATACTAAATACTTAAATACTGATGAATATATTTGAGTTATATACCAGATATAAAAACAGGACTTGTATACTATTTCCGAATAAAGGCATTGGAATTGATGATACTACTACTAATCCGGAATCATATAGGTTTTATAAACACTAATGCTAAATCTATAAGCAACGGTCCTACCTTAATTACGAATTGTTGTTGGTCCTGCAGACAAAATCCCAAATAATTATTTTTTATAAATAGAAAAATACAAGCGGAATATTCGAACTAATTCGTTGAAAAAAAACAAGAAAACGCCATGATTGAAACAAGAAAAGACCAATAGACATACAATAGTGTACAAAACACTACAAGGAAAACTAAAGACTGAGCAACACAAACCCAACCAAAAACTTGGGGTGATTTCAGGTGCTCTTGAAAGGTAAGCAGATTCTGCTCCAAGTGTGGCACCCGTCGAGTTTCTTATGATTTTAAAAATGTGGTATATGTGATGAGTTAATTTACAACCACTGGGTCGATGGCACTGATGGTGGAGTTTTAATTCCCCGCGGGTATCACCAGCCCAGTAGTCAGCAACTCTGTGTTGGCTTGAGTTACCATTGATATATATGTTCATAATTATAAATTAACTGTTTACAAACTTTGAATTTTTGAAATACTAAGGGTTTTCTACCTCAGAAATAGATTACACTAGCTGTATTTGGCAAAACTTTTAGGAATTTTTTGTCCTCAATGCTCTTCAACTTCGTACTTTATTTGGCTTTTTTTTTTAACATTTTTTGATTCAAGCGTCACTGATGAGTCTTTTGAAGACGAAACGCGCGTCTGGCGTAAAGATAAAAAAAAAATTTGCGTTCGTATAATTAAATAATGGTATGATGTTGTCTATTTAAGTGAATAGGTCTCTATGAAATTTAAAAAAGGTTCAATACCTCAAAAGGAAATTTGGGATTGATTTTGGGGATAATGGTCCAAACCGTTTTGGAATTAGGGGCCCAAATGGGCCCAAAAATAAGTATTTTTCTACTTTCAGGATATCAACTTGTGTAATAGTAATTCAGTTGCTCTAAAATTGTCCCACAATGTTTAATACCACAGGTAAAAGATTGATTTTGGGGGTACCGGTTATGGTCCCAAAGGTTTAGTAATTAGGGGTAAAAAAAGGGGGCCCAAAAATAAGCATTTTTGTAGTTTTCAAACAAAAACTTGTGTTGAAGTGTATTAATCTCTCTGAAATTATACCACAACTTTCCATACTACGAAGGGAGGGTTAGTATTGACTTTGGGGGTTATGACTCACAATGTTTTGGAGTTTTGGGCAAAAAAAAGGGGAAAATAGGGTTTTGGTCAATGGACAATTAAGACAATTTAAAAGCAGTGTAAGGGATGAATCTCAAAAACCTTCAACGTATAATGTTGGGTATATTTGGATTTACCTCCCTTACACTACTTGTAAATTATGTAAGGTTTTGGACTAATTGCAAACAAGTGGGATGGTAGTAGATTTCAATTGTTTTTTTCCAAATTTGAAGAAGAAATCTTCAATTGCACAATATTGCGCAATAGATTTGTAAGATCTTGACATTTGTTTTGTATCAAAAACTCAAATTATGTCAAAAATTTGATCACAATCCAAATGCAGAGCTGTATCAAGCTTAAATGTTGTGTCCATACTTGCCCCAACTGTTCAGGGTTCCACCTCTGCGGTCGTATAAAGCTTCGCCCTGCGGAGCACCTGGTTAAGCAAAAACACAGTCAAAGAATTGAGATAAAAGGTATTATTTTCGTGGTTTTGCCTAATTCTGCATACACACCTCAGGCTGTAGCTTTTATAAAAACATTTACACAAACTTATATTTGGTTGAAACGTACTTTCTTTGTTTACCTTTTACCAGGAAATCCACGACAATTGGTATCCCACGAATACAAATGAACCCCCTTTTTGCATGTTTATAATACAATGTGAAATTAAAACATTTTATGTCAGAATCAACACTGATAATGGACGAAAATTATTACTTATGTAATATATTGATCAATCAAAGTACGAGTTTTTTTATGTGTTTCCACATCATTATTTTTAAACGGTATTTTTTTGGTTCGTTAGTGTGTGTATTATTGTAACTCACAGACATGTGCGTGTAAAGTGAGGCGTTTGAACATCTTGAGCTATCATACAGACAAATAAATACTAAAAACAAATATATATGACAAGAGTAATAGTGAAAACTGCAATGATAATGGCCGTACTCATTTTATTCATATCTAATTTACTTCTTTCGCTATTTTACATCAAACAAAAACGCGCGACCCTGTTTGTTTGCCACTAGTAGTGTGTTTTTTGACTGGTCATAATGCAATGCCTGTGGTTTGCTTAAACCGTCCGTGGAAGATAAAATTTGTCTATGACGTTTTCCTTCATGTGATATTACCACTACAGAGTTAGAATTGATTCCCACTACGTATACATTTCCATCGTTGTCTACGGAGATACTGTGTGGATACTTTAAAACGTTTTCCTTTTCGAATTCCCATTGTTTCTTACCTTCGAAATCAATGCATGTCACTGTGTCGTCTTCAGGCTTTGTATATATAATATTTTTATCACAACTTGTTACACATGAATATTTCTGTATGCCAAGAGGTCCAGATTTTATAGAACCTTCTGTTCCGTTATCTAAATCGATTGTCTTCAATCCATTCTCTCCTGCACAATATATTAATGTTCCGTCGATTGAAATCACCGTGCCTTCATTGTATTCTGCAACATGAAGCTTTTTTATTACTTTCCTCTTCTCAACATCAATTAAGGTGATACAAGAAGATTTACAACCAGAAGTAACACATATTATGTTGTTACCTATATAGACGATATCAATGCACCTATCAAGTTTCATCTCAAAATACTTTGTTCCATCGTTGTTAATTGCGATGACCTTATGTCGATTGTAACAAGTAAGCATCATCCGTCCATCAGGTAGGATTGTACATCCTCTGGCGTCAATGGCATCAGTGTTGACGGTCTGTCGTAACATCAGTGTCAGGTTGTCAATTGACTTTATTACTGGGGCGGCAATCATCTGTTGAGCCTGTTGATCCTTCTGTCTTATCATCAGTTTGTCCGGCTCATTGACAAGGATTATTTTCCCAAAGGATTTGATATCCATCGCAAAATTCTGTAAAATCGTTTCCATTTTCAAAGATATTTGAGTATGATTCAATTTTCCGGTTTTAATTATCGACTGAACGAAATGCTCTTGCTCTGAAAAATCGCATTCCATTTGTTTTGCTGCCAGGAATGTTTGCAAATCGGAAGCATACTGCTTGATATTAGCTAACCCAGTATGGAATTCTTCAATCTCTTTTTCCTTCATCTCCACTTCACTCAGTAACTGACGAATTTTCATACTCTCTGTCTCCTCTGCTGCATTAAGATCTCTCAGTAGTGCCTGCTGCAGTTTGTCTAGGTGATTATTAATCATTGTTTTAGCTTTTTGGATCTCCATTCCAATGTGCTTCTTTTGCTCTTTCAAAGACGCTAAATTTTCTTTACGGTCTTTTCGTATCATTTGGATATGCTCTTTGATCTCGTTCAGAGTCTTTTCGATATCTTGAAATGCATTCGACGACTTAATACCACTTACGACATCATCTATGTCTTTTAAATCTTCACATTTATTGTGATCCTCGACCACACACCGTTTACAGCACGGACAATCATGCTTCTTACAGAATATTTGATACTTCTGATCATGTATCTTACATGACTGTGCGATTTGAATAACATTGCTTGGTAATGTTTTGTAATTAGCTATCGTCACGGTCTCATGATTACGTGTTCCTTTCGATAAACTGTGATGGTCCTTACAATCATCACAGAGACCCTCCTCACAATCTGAACACCATATGGCTGACTGATTACTGATATTGCGTAGTTCACAAACTCCACAAAGTTTCCAGTTGCTTGCCATTACTCTGAAATGATAATTTTCAAGTTCATATCAAGTCAGTTGGAAATTCTATATGATAATTTTTTTAAGAAGTAAATAAACCAGCCTGATAGAATACAGATCTGGAGTGTGAGCTTTGTAAGTAAAGTTTGGTCACGTGATCTGTATTTTAATCAAATTGCAAATAGACTGCTTTAATTTAGTAACTGTAAATGTCCGGTAGGAATAAAGTAAAACAACAAAATTACCTAACTCCAAGTTAAATTCAAAACAGAAAGCCCCTTATCAATTGGTGAAATCAAAAGCGCAAATGCATCAAACGACTTGAAAAAACTGTCAATTGGCCACTGACGGTACGTAAGTATCTATACAATGTGGACATGACATGAGATTCATGTCAACACTTCTGTGTTGACATGAATATCAATAATGTGGTCATTTTTATAAATTTCCTGTTTACAAAACTTTGAATTTTCGAAAAACTAAGGACTTTCTTATCCCAGGCATAGATTACCTTAGCCGTATTTGGCACAACTTTTTGGAATTTTGGATCCTCAATGCTCTTCAACTTTGTACTTGTTTGGCTTTATAAATATTTTGATTTCAACGTCACTGACGAGTCTTATGTAGACGAAACGCGCGTCTGGCGTACTAAATTATAATCCTGGTACCTTTGATAACTATTTACACCACTGGGTCGATGCCACTGCTGGTGGACGTTTCGTCCCCGAGGGTATCACCAGCCCAGTAGTGTGACATGAATATCAATAATGTGGTCATTTTTATAAATTTCCTGTTTACAAAACGTTGAATTTTCGAAAAACTAAGGATTTTCTTATCCCAGGCATAGATTACCTTAGCCGTATTTGGCACAACGTTTTGGAATTTTGGATCCTCAATGCTCTTCAACTTTGTACTTGTTTGGCTTTATAAATATTTTGATTTGAGCGTCACTGATGAGTCCTATGTAGACGAAACGCGCGTCTGGCGTACTTAATTATAATCCTGGTACCTTTGATAACTATGAGAAGCTTGTTGTCGTTGTAAAATGTCGGGATACAGGATGATCAAAGATATATTCGATATCTCCTATCTCCTATTTTGCCTTTCTTCTCCAAAACTTGTCTACACGAGTTTGTCATGAAATACTGAATTTTGTAAAAATATATCCCTGATGTGTGTTTGATAGAACCAATACACTACCGAATGAAACTGTAGTTAATCTTTTTTTTTTTTTGCTTCCAAAATTTCATGCATTACTGTTTATAAACATGAAGATGTGGTATGATTGCCAATGAGAAAAGTCTCCACAAGAGACCAAATGACACAGAAATAACAATTTTAGATCACCGTTCTGCCTTCAACAATGAGCAAAGCACGTACCACATAGTCAGCTATAAAAGGCCCCAAAATGACATAATTATGTAAAACAATTCAAACGAGAAGACTAACGGCAAAATCTATGTACAAAACACAAACAAAAAACAAATATTTAACACATCAACAATTGACAACCACTGAATTACAGGCTCCTGACTTGGGACAGGCACATACATAAAAAAAATATGGCGGGGTTAAACATGTTGATGCGATCCCCACACTCCCCCTAACCTGGAATAGTGGTGTAACAGTACAACATAAGGACGAACTATACAATTTAGTTGAAAAAGGCTTGACTCATCAGATGGATACAAATAGAAATTCAAACTTGTATAACATTATAACAAACACATCTTTTGTACATATAATTTTCTTCAAGTGTGGATCGGTATTCATATATCTCGCCATTATCATATTATGTTACTGTTCTATGTCTTTCTGTAATCTTGTCTTTCATTTCTGCTTATGTACATTGTACATATAGTATAATTTTGTCATGTTTTTTTTAATTTGTTGACATATTTGTTTGTTCTTATTGTAATTGAGATTAATACATCATGTTGACTGTTGTTCCCAAAATTGTTATTTGTAACTATTATGCCTTTTTGGTTTGCTAAAACATTGTTGTCAAAATATAAAAGAATGATATGAGACTTTCAAACAAGTGAGATGTTCAGCTAGCTATAACAACCGGTTTTATCAACCATTTACGACATATGAAGGATATGGAATTGTCTGTACCAAGGCAAGAATATCACAGCCGTTCTCCATTCGTTTGATGTGTTTGAGCTTTTGATTTTGCCCCTTGATAAGGGACTTTCCATTTCTATTATTAACTTCTCTTTTAGCTAAAAAAAAAAAAAAACACCACATGATACAATTCAATTAGTACAACACGAGTTTATGGCAAAAATGTCATTGTACATTTGTAGTAGAGTGATTTTTATGATCATTTTATATATTGTAAAAATCATCTATTTAATTACTATATTTATTATAAAGCTTAATTACATATTTTGAATATTGTATATTCAGTTTAAATTATTACTTGCAAACCTTATTTTTATGTATAGTAATATTCACGTTATTTTCTATGAATATTCATTAGGGATTTACTTGCCAATGAATCATTCTATTTGATTGGCTGTTTATATTTCGCGGTTAAGTTTAATTTCCTTTGTTTTGTACCTGTACATTTCCACGGGACGATAGCCATGACAGTCCATTGAATTTATGGTCTGATTATATTGACCACTTATAGTTTACCTGTAAACCATATATATTTTGGACAACATTATTATAGAATACTGTAAGTTACTTCTTTATTAACATTATTTATATTTTTCACGTAAACGATATTTTAGAAAAGTTTCTATTTTGTTTTGTAACGTTCTCCTCATATCGCATGTATGTAACACAAGTACACGAGATGTACATGATAGTATTTTATTAAGCTAGAAGTATATGATTTTATAATCTACGGTTTATTTGCCACGGTAGAGTTGTATTGTTAATTTGTGTACATTACTATTTGATTATTGTCAGGAATAGTCTATATTTTATAAAGGACGGCTTATTAAGTGAAAGACGGAAAAGTGTTTCCATTTATATAAAGTAATAGTTTTGTAGTAAATAGTTTTTATCAAGTACAAATATGAATGAGTAAAGAATATTTGTTACATTGTATATTTTTATAATTAAGAGTCCGAGTATTTATGTTCGTATTTTGGTTTCAGGACTCCATGTAATGTAATTATGTAGAACACATGATTGTGATGTGTATATGATGTGCCGTTAACCTTATCAGTAGTACAACTCACTCCACAAGTGGTAAGAGTATATTTATTTATAGTTTAGCTTTGTTTATATTGTATTGTAAACATGACTTACCTCCCGTTAATTTGGAGCTTTTAACGAATCAATAATATTGACATCATAAGTCTTTATGATTATTATATTTGCAACTTTATGATTGTTGTATGATATTATGTAGTTAATAATTATACGTATTATATATTTTAATGAAGTCATTATTAATAAATGTAGATGTAACATTTATTATATACCGTTTGTTAGGTAAACCAGTATTGAATACAAATACACAGATACACGTAAATCTCAAAGCACTCTCCGATTTAGTGTAGAGTTAAAGGTCAAGCATTTGTAAAAGTACACGTGACACCCGATGTCTATTTCATTGAATGTAAACATTGAACATTCTCTACTTGCAATACATTTTACTTGCTACTAAGTTAATAACAGTTAAAGGTATTATTTACTATATTTCTGTATTATAACCTGTGATATTCGTAAAAGTATTATATTTATGTTATATGAAATAGCTTGTTATTTATATATGTTGTATTGCTATTTCAGACTTGTTTTTACATACTGGTACAATAAAGCATCAGAACCTTTAGCTCTTGTTGGTGTTATTCATTAACGCATAGAAAACCACCTACTACAAATGGCGCCCACGTTTCGTTGGGTTGATGGCACATACCAGTTTTTGTGGAGATCCAGATGTGATGTCAGTGACCACCATTAGATGTCTCGAGTCCATGTATGCAGTGACCATGTGTGTTTGTTTACTTCCGTTATGGTACCATGTGATGAACTTTACCACGTGCTTATGTTTACTAACATTCCGACCCATGTGATGAACTTTACCACGTGCTTATGTTTACTAACATTCCGACCCATGTGATCATCGTCCACGTGCGTTTGTTTACAGTTTACTGGATGACATTATAGTACCGGATGTTACTTTTAGTAACTTGACTTTTTGTTTTTCACTTTTGAAAAACTGAACTTTTATTATTCTACATTGTGAAATATTGTGATTTAATTATACTTTTGTGGAACAGTGTAATTATTGGAATAGTTTTCTAGTTTAAGGTAGGACTTATTTATTTACATTATATACTGTATACCACTTTGATACATTGAAACTTAGCATACACTTGAAACATTTACACACTTAGAATTTAATTTTGAAATTTTGCATCCACTTTTTGGACTTTAAATTTTTTTTTGACGTCCTACATTTTGACCTTTTCATACTTAAACATTTATACACATTAAAAAAAAATGTTTTTAATTTTTTTTCCCGAGGCTTACTTGGATACGGACTTAGTCTGTCAGAGGACATGTACACTTATACTATTTAGGCATTCCTTTATGGTGTACATGTATTACTGATAGTGATAAACATACTTTGTAGATTACAGTAGCATAGCTACATAGTATATAGCATACACTTTTATATTTTAAATTTATTTTTCGGTATACAGTTGTAGTGTATTGTACTTACATTGAACTATAACCCACATGGTATAGGTCAATGCTCAGTTGAACTTAGCAATTATAACACACATTATGTTTTATGTGTAGCATTGCTAGTTGGTATTAGATACACAGTATATATATCGTTTTATAAATGTACTTTGTTTAGTGACTTGGTACTTAAGTTGATATGAATTAAAATTGATTATCATATTTTTTTTTTTATATATTAGACATTCACTGAGTTAGATAGTATCTAGATTTTGAGATTGAAGATAGACATTGTTGATTATTTTTTAGTATTGATTAAAAAATTTCCATTTGATCATTTAGTGTGGTGGTGTTGACACTTATTAGATTTTTGCATTATTATTGAACTTGAATTAGGGTAAATGAATTGAATGTTTATAGGTAAACTAGTCTACACCGTTAGCCATGTATGACCAACCGAATGAGCCATGTTACAACGCCAGGTATGACCAACACTACAATACCTACGACACTTTTGATCCACAGTACTATCCACCACGCAGAAAACGTCGTCGCCACCGAAGACGCAACAGACAACGTCCATACTGGGACCAGATAGAAGCTGAATACCAACCTGCTCCTACTCCGACTTATGTATCTCAACCATCCAGAGAACCTGTTATATGCTACAGATGTGGACAACCAGGCCACTATGCCTTTGCCTGCTGTGTTAGATTGGATCACACTAGAAAAGCTTGTAACTTTCAGCAGATGAACACTGAAGCTAAGATATACCAACAACGACAGTTATCAGGTGATACAGAAGGATTACTTGGTAGCCCTAATGAAGTCACAGTAGTCATCAATGGACTTCAAGCAGCAGCACTACTAGATACTGGTTCTACAGTCAGTACAGTTAGCCAGTCATTCCATCGACAGTACCTTGCTGACAGTCCTATTCAGACACTCAACCAGATACTTAACATCGAATGTGCAGATGGCCAGAACATGCCATACCTTGGTTACATCTCAGCAGATTTACAGTTACCAGGTACATCTACATCAGCAGATCCTCAGCCATGCTTACTGTTAGTCGTTCCAGACAGTTCTTACAACCAGCTAGTACCACTTCTACTGGGAACCAACGTTTTGACAGCAGCTTGACTGATGTAAAGCAACGATATGGATCACGCTTTCTACAAACAGCAGATCTACATACACCTTGGTATATCACATTTAGATGTTTGCTTCTTAGAGATAAAGAACTGCAAAAGAGATGCAACAGACTTGCCATCATCAAGAGTGCTGAAGGAAAGACAATCCGTATACCACCTAACAAAGATGTAGTTCTACAGGGATACATGGATCACGAACTACCATACCATCCAGTTTGTGGACTCCTACAGTCAACTGATAGAGCAGCAATACCATCTGACTTAGATATAGCTCCATCGCTAGTCTCATATGAGTATAGAAACAACAGCATCATACCGGTACATATTAGTAATGTAACCACCAGAACAGTGACCGTTTCACCAAATGCCATCCTTTGCGAACTTCAACCTGTTTCAGTCGCCGACATTGATATACCAGATACCTATGAACAAGATGCATGGAATGAATCTACATTTCCAGACACACTTAGTGATGATCAACTACATAAAGCCAGAGAATTACTACATCAATTCAGAGACGTATTCAGCACATCAGATACTGATATAGGCCACATCACCGCCGTACAGCATAAGATAGAACTGATAGATGAAACACCATTCAAACAACGACACCGGCGTATTCCACCTGCCTTATTCGACGAAGTTAGAACTCACCTTCAACAACTTCTTACTGCTGGGATCATTCGTCGTTCACATTCGCCTTGGTCATCGAATGTTGTATTGGTTAGGAAGAAAGACAACAAGCTCAGAATGTGTGTAGATTATAGACAATTGAATCAGCTGACAATTAAAGACTCATATGCTCTTCCTAGAAGCGAAGAAATCCTTGACGCATTAGGAGGAAACAACTACTATACCGTCATGGACATGAAAAGTGGTTATCACCAAGTAGAGGTAGAAGAGACACACAAGGCTAGAACAGCATTTACAGTCGGCCCTCTTGGTTTCTATGAATTTAACAGACTTCCGTTTGGCCTCGTAAACAGTCCAGCAACTTACCAACGTCTCATGGAACAGATACTTGGAGATCTTCACCTAGATATATGCTTTATATACCTTGACGACTTGATCATCTTTTCGGAGACGTACGAAGAACATCTTGAAAGGTTACAGATGGTACTACAACGACTAAGAGAACACAACTTGAAACTTTCGCCCAAGAAATGTGCATTCTTCAAAGACAAAGTCAAGTACATCGGCCACATAGTCTCTAAAGATGGTATTTCACCCGATCCAGATAAACTTGAGAAAGTAATCAACTGGCCTCGACCCACAACGCCAGAAGAGGTACGTCGCTTCCAAGATAGCAAGACCGCTCACAGACTTGATGCCTGCACCAAAGAAGTCTAGTAAACGAAAACTTAAGAAGCCAACAGTAACATCATGGGTTTGGGACAAGCCACAAGAAGATGCCTTCCAGAAGCTCAAAAGTCAACTAGCGATGCCACCTGTTCTTGGTTATCCACGTTACAAGGAACCTTTTGAATTACATACAGACGCATCTATGCTTGGTCTTGGAGCAATACTGTACCAAACACAAGAAGGAAAGAAAAGAGCCATAGCCTATGCCAGCAGAGGACTTAGTAAGACTGAGAGGAACTACCCAGTCCATAAGTTAGAATTCCTTGCTCTGAAATGGTCAGTAACAGAGAAATTTCATGATTACCTTTATGGCAACACATTTACCGTGGTTACAGACAACAACCCACTTACTTACGTCTTAACAACAGCAAAGCTAGACGCCACTGGTCATCGTTGGATAGCTAGTTTGTCATCTTACAACTTTAACATCGTCTATCGACCTGGTGCTAACAACGCTGATGCAGATGCACTTTCCAGACTTCCAGAACTACTTGGTCGTACCAACATCTCCAACATCAGTACAGATTCTGTGAAAGCCATTTGTCAGTTACAGCATGCACAACCATATGTTCAGACGTTATCGATGACAACATCTAAAGCCATTGATGATCCATACTTACCATCACAACACCTAGTCAACATCAAGATGGAACAGAAGCAAGATACTTACCTTAAAGATTGGATATACTGGGTTGATGAACATCGCAAGCCACGAAAAGAACAACTAGAACGTTCACCATGGAACACTTGGTTTTTGAACAACTACGACAAATTGAAAATGGTTGATGGCATACTCTACCGTATTATCCACGACAATGGGGAACAACATAAACAACTTGTATTACCTGAAGTCTGCATTTCCAAAGTACTTACAGCATTACACGATGAGATGGGACATCAAGGCAGAGACAAAACAGTATCATTGGTTAGAGATCGGTTTGTTTGGTTTGGAATGAATCGAGATGTTGACAACTGGATATCGAATTGCGACAGATGTATTCGACGAAAGCAACCTGCAAGTCACAGAGCACCTCTCATTAGCATCGAGACGACACAACCTCTCGAGTTAGTATGTATGGACTATCTCTCACTTGAAAGATCTACAGGTGGATTTGAGAACATACTAGTTATAACAGACCACTTCACTCGATATGCCTTGGCAATACCAACAAGAAACCAGACAGCAAAAACAACTGCAGACGCATTCTTTAACAACTTTGTCGTCCACTATGGTTTGCCAGAAAGAATACATTCCGATCAAGGTGCCAACTTTGGATCCAAAATCATTAAGGAATTATGTAACATCACTGGTATGACTAAGTCACGAACAACACCGTATCATCCAATGGGCAATGGCATCACTGAACGTTTCAATAGGACGTTACTTGGTATGCTTGGAACACTAGAGAACGTCCAGAAGAAAGATTGGAAGTCGCATGTTGCTGGTCTTGTCCATGCTTACAATTGCACTCGTCAAACATCAACTGGATTCTCTCCTTACTATCTGATGTTCGGAAGACAACCAAAGCTACCTATCGACATCGCTTTTGGAATTGGAGATGAAGCTGAACCCATTACTACAACTAAGTATGCAGAAGAAATGCAAGAAAGACTTCGTAAGGCATATGACACAGCAACAAGAAACATCTTTGCTGCCCAGAAACGACAGAAGACACACTACGACCAAAAAGTAAAAGGAGCTGTGCTGAAACCGGGAGATAGAGTTTTAGTCAAGACTCTAGCTTTTGATGGAAAGCACAAGTTAGCAGATAGGTGGGAAGATGACCCGTACTGTATAATTAGTCAGCCTAATTGTGGAATACCAGTATACGTGGTTCAGAAAGAGAATAAAGAAGGAAGAAAGAGGACTCTACATAGGAATCTGTTCTTACCTATTGGAGATCTGCCCAAAGATATTATTGATAAAGAAAAGAAACGTCCTGCGCCCAGGCAAAGAAGAAAGAAGCAGCCCGAGGAACCGACGAAATCTGAAGGGAACAGTGAGAACAGGACCACTGATGAAGTATCAGATGAGGAGTCGGAGCAGGAGTATGGATATATGATACTTGAACAGGATACACAGGACAACACTAACAGTGATGTACCAGTTGTGGACCTACAAGAAGAAGGAACTCTTGGTTTCACTGGTGACGGCCATGATGGAGCTGAGAGTAGTGATCAGCAGGGAACTGGTTTAGGAGGGGACGCTCTTCCTGTGGACATTATTACAGCTGCAGAACCAAACCCTGTGAGTGATGAGGAACCTGAAGAAGCGACTGCTCAGACTATTGAAGAAAACACTTCTATTGATCAGAATGAGAGAGCGCCAACCGACTTATCACTAGGAGAGGCAGACGAACCCACAATAGCTCCGGAACAACAACAAAGAAGAAGACGTATATTACCGACACCACCACGAGACCCACCAATAGCAACTAGACCTCAGAGAGAAAGGAAACCACCGAAATACCTGGAGGACTATGTTGTATCCAAGCAGGCTACTACTATCCAACAGCCTGATTGGTTAATGAGGATTCACTGGTTGGAGTCTGAAGCAAGAAAAGGAAGATTTAAAGGCTTAGAGATTGAGTTGTCAAGAACCATACTCGACATCATGCGAACTGGTTAATGGCTTGCCGAGGACGTCAACCTTCAGTGAAGGGGGAAACAGACCGGAATGACGTGGAAGTCATTTTCCTACAGCGGGGAGAATGTAGTAGAGTGATTTTTATGATCATTTTATATATTGTAAAAATCATCTATTTAATTACTATATTTATTATAAAGCTTAATTACATATTTTGAATATTGTATATTCAGTTTAAATTATTACTTGCAAACCTTATTTTTATGTATAGTAATATTCACGTTATTTTCTATGAATATTCATTAGGGATTTACTTGCCAATGAATCATTCTATTTGATTGGCTGTTTATATTTCGCGGTTAAGTTTAATTTCCTTTGTTTTGTACCTGTACATTTCCACGGGACGATAGCCATGACAGTCCATTGAATTTATGGTCTGATTATATTGACCACTTATAGTTTACCTGTAAACCATATATATTTTGGACAACATTATTATAGAATACTGTAAGTTACTTCTTTATTAACATTATTTATATTTTTCACGTAAACGATATTTTAGTAAAGTTTCTATTTTGTTTTGTAACGTTCTCCTCATATCGCATGTATGTAACACAAGTACACGAGATGTACATGATAGTATTTTATTAAGCTAGAAGTATATGATTTTATAATCTACGGTTTATTTGCCACGGTAGAGTTGTATTGTTAATTTGTGTACATTACTATTTGATTATTGTCAGGAATAGTCTATATTTTATAAAGGACGGCTTATTAAGTGAAAGACGGAAAAGTGTTTCCATTTATATAAAGTAATAGTTTTGTAGTAAATAGTTTTTATCAAGTACAAATATGAATGAGTAAAGAATATTTGTTACATTGTATATTTTTATAATTAAGAGTCCGAGTATTTATGTTCGTATTTTGGTTTCAGGACTCCATGTAATGTAATTATGTAGAACACATGATTGTGATGTGTATATGATGTGCCGTTAACCTTATCAGTAGTACAACTCACTCCACAAGTGGTAAGAGTATATTTATTTATAGTTTAGCTTTGTTTATATTGTATTGTAAACATGACTTACCTCCCGTTAATTTGGAGCTTTTAACGAATCAATAATATTGACATCATAAGTCTTTATGATTATTATATTTGCAACTTTATGATTGTTGTATGATATTATGTAGTTAATAATTATACGTATTATATATTTTAATGAAGTCATTATTAATAAATGTAGATGTAACATTTATTATATACCGTTTGTTAGGTAAACCAGTATTGAATACAAATACACAGATACACGTAAATCTCAAAGCACTCTCCGATTTAGTGTAGAGTTAAAGGTCAAGCATTTGTAAAAGTACACGTGACACCCGATGTCTATTTCATTGAATGTAAACATTGAACATTCTCTACTTGCAATACATTTTACTTGCTACTAAGTTAATAACAGTTAAAGGTATTATTTACTATATTTCTGTATTATAACCTGTGATATTCGTAAAAGTATTATATTTATGTTATATGAAATAGCTTGTTATTTATATATGTTGTATTGCTATTTCAGACTTGTTTTTACATACTGGTACAATAAAGCATCAGAACCTTTAGCTCTTGTTGGTGTTATTCATTAACGCATAGAAAACCACCTACTACACATTTACACAGGAGACCAGATTTTTTAACAATTATAAATCGTCTAGAAGCATAAAAAAACGATTAAAAGAGTCGAAATGCAACAGAACACTGACTTGAAAAACAGATTTAAAACACTTTAATACATGGTTAAACTTTATTAAGTCAAACGCACATTTCGATTGTAATGGGTTTTCCACTACCGACTAGGTAACGGTTTGGCGAATACAGTCGGTGACCCTTTGCTTATTTTATCAATAAAAAAGATATCAAAGATATTAATGTTGTGTTCTTCGATTTTCAGTTTACAAAGTTCACAGATCTTGAAGAATACTATAAAAACACATTTAAGATCGAGAAACAATCAAAGTGGTAAATCACAGATTTTGGTAACATTTTGAATACAGCTACATGTTTAATCCCGCCACATTATTTATGTATGTGCCTGTCCCAAGTCAGGAGCCTGTAAATTCAGTGGTTGTTGTTTGTTTATGTGTTACATATTTGTTTTTCGTTCATTTCTTTACATGAATAAGGCCGTTAGGTTTCTCGTTTGAATTGTTTTACATTGTCTTATCGGGGCCTTTTATAGCTGACTATGCGGTATGGACTTTGCTCATTGTTGAAGGCCGTAGGGTGACCTATAGTTGTTAATGTCTTTGTCATTTTGGTCTTTTGTGGATAGTTGTCTCATTGGCAATCATACCACATCTTCTTTTTATATTGGCTCTATGAGGATCTATGAACTATATAAACTGAAAATCGAAAAACACAACATTAATCTCTTTTATATCTTTTATTCTTTTTTTTTTTTTTAGATACTTGACACTGATTGTCAGATGGACAACATTTAGCAATACAGATTTATTACTATAATACATATGTGGTAGTGCAATTTCGGTTATCTCCCGTTTGTCATAATAAATATCTATTAAAAAGAAATGCATCAAGTGAAGCATAGATGTAATACCCATGGGTATTACATCTATGAGTGAAGTATATCGTCACTGGTTTGTTGATTGTGTTTACATTCTTTGTATCATACATGACAAATTTTCAGTCACAACAAGTATAAAAGTTCAAACACAATAAATGTGATGTTACGATTATACATGTTGTATCCAAACTTCGGTTTAAATCTATACTCTCTGTTTAGTAGTGTTCATGACCTATATCTTAACAATAACAATCAATTTAATGTTTAAAGAGTTTTTTTGGTACGTAAAGTAACATTGGTTTGCTATGTACAACTTTTGATTGTAAACAACACAAAATTGAAAAATTAAAACATTTGTCTTGTTTATAAAGAAGTCTTTTCATAACTCATTAGACGTACTTACAACCACGAAGATTACATATATATAATCAGCATATGATCTCATAACCCATTTACCGACAACAGTACTTTCCCTTTGCATATGATTAAATTTAGCCTTGATATAGGAGGATCTGAATGGGAGCGGGGTAGGAAGAAGATTCGTTACTGTATCATCTGATATTCTAGGCCATATTTCTTTATCATATTTTGTCCATTATTCACCTGAATTCATCATAATTTAGCACCTTTTAATTATCTTTTCTTTATTTTTTGTGAGACACATTTTCGTTATTCTTAATTTTTTACCCATTATTATTTATTCCGGACATTTATATATTATGTATTATGACCATAAATACTTGATTCAGTAAAACATAAAAACAGTACCACGTCTGATATAGGATTTATCAATAATTTTTCTCGTCGTATTGATTAATGTATTCGTATTAATATCCGATACTAATAACAAGTGCATGTACTATCTTTAAAAAAGTTTTCTGACCCATACAGATAAAGTTTAATCTTTATAATATTTTTTTATCATATAATTTCCTTATTTTGTTCAGTTAGAGATTGTGACATCATTCACTACGCTACCACAGTAAAGCGTCCTTTGTCAATAGGACACAAACCGAAATCATTATAATTTAAACATATGTTATTTGATAAATTAAAGCAAAATGGATTAATAGACTCAAGTAAACCATACTTATGAAGTCTTCTCCATAATACAATATTATACAAATATAGCCTTTGTATGAGGTCGATACGAGGATACATTGACATGAAAGAAGTATATCGACTGAGAACGAAGTCCGAGGTCAGTATATCATGTATTGACCTCATACAAATGCTATATTTGTTTCAATTATTAATTTCCGACCATATTTGTATCAAAATCGTCATTTGATTGTGTAGGAAAATTATAGATATCATAATAATGTCTCCTCGACAATAACAAAATATTAGTTGTTATTTCATTTACTCTAATTTTTTTGACATCTTATGTATTTGGATATTTTTTTCGTCAAATAATCGATCACAGATATCGTTTGTTTCAAAACGTTTAACAATATATCCTGAAATTCATTATATGACGTCACAAAGTATATCGGCTCTTAGATATTCTAAAAATAACCGTGCAATATGCTATTTGCTGTGCAATATGCTTTTTGCTATTCGCCGTTTTCTCTCTACCTTCGAAAATATAGTTTAACAATGTGACTATCCCTAAACGAATCAAATTTATTAAAATATACGAATTAATAATATAAATAAATACGATAGTAGTATGATGAGCATCCATGTAAAGCAAACAGTTTATAGAATATAATACATGCTATTATAGGTGAAAAGAATTCGATGATGATGATGTTCCGTGTCAGTATCAATAACAGTTCATGAAGGCACTAGAAATCTGCTTGGCCTTTTGGAGAAATTTTGAACATATTTGAAAATGTGAACATTTTGTTCGTTCGAAAGTTCCAAGTTTCCGCAAATTAATAGTTTTGTATCTTAAACAAAGATTTCGGAAAGCCAGTTAAAATTATTGAATAAGGTTTTTCTACATGAAGTGTTATTTTGGATAGACGAAGAAGTAATGATGGACATCCTAATATCTGACCCACATTGACAAGAAGGATAGTCTATAAAATTAGCTCGAAAAGGTCAAAGTTTAAGATTGAAGCGTCAGAAATAGTCTTACATTAAATATACGTAAACAGAATTTAACCAAATATTGATCATATCCTTTCATATTTAATTTCTTTCTAAGAACACCTAAATAGCTTACATACCTCCTATCAGTATTTGATATAAAAAAAAATGAATTGAAAAGCGAACTCTGCAAAGAAATAATATGTGTTTTGGAAGCCAAATCTATAACACAGATATTTCTTGAGGCCATCTAAGTCATGATGAAATTTGTGGGACTTCCGATCAGGCGATTTTCGTTCTTTTACATTAATTAAGAACCATTGAATCCTCTTATAGCTGATGTATTTCTCTCAGGTTTGGTTTGTTAACCGGAATAGTTTTCTCTCAATCGATTTATGACTTTTGAATACCGGAATACTACTGTTGCCTTTATCATATTGTAATTTCGAATTAGTAAAATCGTTTTGTTCATATTTCTTTTTTATATATATATTCTAGTCATGTGTTGTCTATTGTTCTAGCTTCTTTTAAAACAACAACGGTACCATGACAATTTTTTTTGTATAAATCTAAGTGTTTTCCAATAGAATTTTATTAATCTAACTACTTCTATGACTAATGTGGTAGAGAGTTTGATTCAATAGGCAATTGTTTTTTCTCAAAATAAATTGTATTACCAAAATCGTGGTTTCTATATATTATCCAAATCATCTATCTAGACCTTGCATTCGAAGTCAAGGGCTTTACATCATTTAAGTTTTGTTTAATACCTAGAACATGCACGGAAGTCTAGATGAGATGACAAAAACATAATTAAAACACATGTATAGGTTAGCATGCAGTCTGTTCAAGTATTTTATCATTTATAAATCTTAAATATAAATATAAATGAATTATTGCAGGAGTGTCCGCATGTTTACCAAACAAAAGCAGGCGACACTTAGGGGCCCTTCAGAACAAACAAGTCTAAAGCAAACTGTCAATGACTCTGCAAAAAATCAAAACGATAGAAAACGAAAAAATCCTTCTCCAATAGTGGCTCTCCTAATACTGATTATGGTAAAAAGCGGGAGGGATCGTGGTAAAGACAATAGGAACAAAGCCGTTGTCACTTGTGACATAGATATTTCATAACGTCAACTAACTCGCGATGACTCACTACATATTTTGTTTTCGAAAGTGCCACTTGAGACTCTTGGTTAGTATTGTTATGATCACTTGGTTATGATATTGTAATTATTGTACTTATTTATTTTGGCCTGATTTGTGTTGTGTGGCCTGATAGTTGTTTACAGAATAATCTTAGAACTGTGCAGTTTAGAAATCACTGGAACAATTACAGAATGATCGGAACTTTCCAGAATGATCCTAATAAAAGATGCGTTATATAAACTTCTACATTTTACTAGAAACTCCCGTTGTAACTTTCTAGGATGTTCCATTATAGACTGTTCTAGAATCTTCCATGACAACTATATATATACAGACACTAAAGTTAAACTCTCACTCTTGGACTTGGACTTAGACATTGATAGACATTAGCATTCACAGCATTTGGATTGACACTTTTATTCTACAAACAACATCATACTGGATTGTGACCTTAGTAGTGAACGTAATATTCAGATTGGATTCCGAAAGATATCCGGATACAGATAAAGACAAAAGATTGGACTCATATTTTGACAGTTAAGTTGACAGTAATATTTGTGTAATACTTCTTGTAAACTTTTGTATAATAAATATTGTTAAATTTTATTATTGATTTGTGTCTTTTGTTGGCTACAGTTTAAAGGCGATTTCTGGCCGTAACAGAAATTGGGGGCTCGTCCGGGATCTGAAAATATCTTATTCAAAGTTTGTTTAGTAATTTTTATTATAAATAGCCAACAAAATTCTACAAAATGGCATTTGATGCTGGTAATTTTTTTGAAAACGCCAGACCTGGAGGGGTTTGATAATTTAAAGAAAGAGGAATTAGTGTTGCTTGCAAAACATCTGAAATTAGATTTTAAAGTATCTATGAGAAAACAAATTATAAAAAATTTGGTTATAGACAAATTAGTTGACGCAAAAGTTTTAGGTGAAGAGGCTCTTGAACTTAAGGTCGAAAATATTGACGCCTTTAAATTAAAACAGCTTGAATTAAAACATGAACTCAAATTAAAAGAACTGGAAATGAAGGACATAGAGAAAAGAAAAGAAGATGAACTTAAATTAAAACAAGATGAACTTAAATTAAAACAGGCAGAACTAGAAATGAAGGAAAGATTGGAAATGGATAAAAAGGAAAAGGAAGATGAATTTAAATTAAAAGAACTTGAAATGAGGGAAAGACTAGAGATGGAGAAACTGAAAATTGAAATGGTCAAAGAAGAAAGCAACACTAAAGTCCAGCCGAAATCAGAATATTTTGATGCAGAAAAAAATATACGTTTGGTTCCCAGATTTTGTGAAAAAACAGTCGATAAATATTTTCCACAGTTTGAGAAAATTGCTCATAGTTTGAATTGGCCAAAGCCATATTGGACTACAATGCTACAAAGTGTTTTTGAGGGTAAGGCCGCTGAAATATACTCCGCACTTCCATCAGAAAAAAGTTCCGATTATGACATGGTGAAACAGGATCCGATGTTTTGAAAGCTTATGAGCTAGTACCAGAAGCATATAGACAGAAATTTAGATCTTATAAAAAGTTTGATTCACAAACCTATCTGGAATTTGCTCGGGAAAAAGAAGATCTATTTGATAAATGGCTTACATCAAAGAAAACAGATAACAATTTTGATAACCTAAGACAATTGATGTTATTAGAAGAGTTCAAACAATGTGTTCATTTAGACTTAAAAACACATTTAGACGACAAAACTGTTGGGACAATACATGATGCAGCTGTAATTTCAGATAATTATAATCTTTCACATAAAAGAAGTTTCAAGGGTCAAAATGTTAATAATTCAAGTGGAAATTACAAAAATCAAAGCACTGAGCGTACTGATAGTAAGCCTGTTGCACAGAATAAGAGTCAGTCCAGTTTTAATATGTCTAGTCCAAAATTTGATACTTTTGAGAAGAAGTCACTGATTTGTGCTTATTGTAAGAAGAATGGTCACCTGATGGCTGATTGTTTTAGACTCCAGAAGAAGAATGAACGAGATAATAAGCCGAAGTCCAGTGCGTGTACGACACCTTATATTACCAGTACGTTGGAATGTCCTGCGAGTCAGGCTTTTAAGTCCAGTTTTTATGATTACATGGAGGAATATAAACCCTTTATGTCTGATGGGTTTATTTCTATTGTTGATGATACCACTCTTCAGCCTATTAAGATTTTACGGGACACTGGAGCTTCTCAGTCTTTATTGTTAGAAGGTGTGTTGCCTTTGTCCGAGAAGACTTCTGTTGGTGCCTCCGTTTTGTTACAAGGTGTAGAGTTAGGTTGTATAGATGTTTCTCTCCATCGTATTTATCTGAAGTCAGATTTGATAACTTGACCAGTTATTGTAGGTGTTCGTCCTAATCTCCCTGTAGAGGGTGTTACATTATTGCTAGGAAATGATCTAGCTAGGAACAAAGTGGTTGCTGAACCAATTGTTACCAGTGAACCAGTGGTGGATGTTAAATCACCTGAAGATGATGCTGAATTGTATCCAGCTTGTGTTGTTACTAGGACGATGGCTAGAAAACAACAAGATGAGAATTTGCAAGAAGACCAGTTTGATTACATGGACCTTTCTGACACTTTCCTAGCTGACATTGCAGGTCCTGGTAGCTCAGAAAAGGCCATAATAAGACCACCTAGTGTTAACAAGAATGCTATTATGCCATGGCCAAACGTAAACAGCCATTCATTAGACCGAAAGAATTTATTCGAAGAACAACATAAAGACCCTGAGGTTCTTCAGCTCAACCAGCGGGCTCAACCACAGGAGGAAGCAGACAAAGTGGCCGAATGCTATTACCATCAGGATGGCATTTTAATGAGAAAGTGGAGGCCTCCTGATGCTACCCCAGAGGAGGAATGGAGAGTGGTATACCAAGTGGTGGTGCCTAAAGTTATAGGCAAGGAATTATTGGTCTTGCCCATGACATCCCCTTGGCTAGACACTTAGGTATAAGGCAGACTTGCCTTAAGATCTTGCAGCATTTCTACTGGCCCAGACTTCGAAATGATGTCGCAGAATACTGCAAATCATGCCATATATGCCAGGTTGTTGGTAAGCCTAACCAGAAAATACCACCAGCACCACTTCTGCCTATTCCAGCCTTTGACGAACCTTTCAGCAGAGTTCTAATTGACTGCGTTGGACCTTTACCAAAGACTAAAACTGGAAATGCGTATTTATTGACAATCATGTGTACATCCACACGCTTTCCTGAGGCTATTCCGCTAAGAAATATCAAGACACCTACTATTGTCAAAGCTCTTATCAAATTTTTCACGTTAGTAGGACTTCCTAAGTCTATACAGTCCGACCAGGGATCAAATTTCATGTCAGGTCTATTTCAGCAAGTCGTGTACCAGTTAGGGATTGCTCAGTATAGATCAAGTGCGTACCATCCAGAGTCTCAAGGTGCCTTAGAACGTTTTCATCAAACATTGAAGAACATGATTAGAACTTTTTGTCTTCAATTTGACAGAGACTGGGATGATGGAGTTCACTTTCTACTTTTTGCAGTTCCAGAGGCTGTTCAAGAATCCCTTGGATTTAGTCCCTTTGAGTTGGTATTTGGCCATACTGTAAGGGGACCGTTAAAATTGATTAAGGAAAAGTGGCTAAATGAACATACTGACCTGAATCTTTTAGACTATGTATCTAGATTCAAAGAAAATTGTATACTGCTTGGTATACTGCTTGTCAAATTGCTCAGAAAAACTTAAAAAATGTACAGAACAAGATGAAAATATGGTATGATAAAGATGCCAGGAACAGAGTTTTTGAGCCTGGTGATAGGGTACTTGTATTTTTGCTAGTTCCTGGACATCCTTTACAGGCTAAATATTGTGGTCCTTATACAATAGAGAGTAAAATCAATGATTTGAATTATATTGTAAAAACTCCAAACAAAATAGAGTGTGTCATATTAATATGTTAAAACCATACTTTGAGCGTACTAATGAATGTGAGAGTAAACCAGTTGCCACTTTAGGCATGGTTAAATTTGAGAACAATCATGACAAACCAGAAGTAATTGAACCACCTTTTAGTTCTAAAACTATGGAAGAGACGGTTAGATTGAAAAATTCAGAAATTTTGTCAAATTTAGACTCAAAACTTGCACATCTGTCTTTTGATCGTAGAGAAGAAATAAAAACTTTGGTATTTTCTTTTAAAAATCTTTTTCCAGATGTGCCAAACAAAACCACTGCTGTTTGTCATGATGTTGATGTAGGAGATTCTTCTCCAATTAAGCAACATCCTTACCGGCTTAATTCACTCAAACTTGAAGCTATGAGAAAAGAAATTAAATATATGCTTGACAATGATATTATTGAGCCGAGTAACAGTGAATGGAGCTCTCCTTGTCTCCTTGTGCCAAAACCAGATAAAACCTTTCGTTTCGTGACTGATTTCAGAAAAGTAAATTCAGTCTCAAAATCTGATTCCTATCCGATTCCAAGGATAGACGATTGTATTGACAACATTGGTCAAGAAAAATTTGTGAGCAAATTTGATTTGTTGAAAGGTTATTGGCAAGTTCCACTGACACAGAGAGCTCGTGAAATATCAGCTTTTGTTACACCAGATGGCTTATTTCAATATACTGTAATGCCGTTTGGCATGAAAAGTGCACCAGCTACATTTCAAAGAATGATCAATAATGTTATAAAAGATTTAAACTGTTGTTATGCTTATATTGATGATCTAATTGTATGTAGTGATAGCTGGGAACAGCATTTAACACATTTGTATGATACTTTTGATAGATTGTCAAAATCAAATTTGACTGTTAATCTTGGTAAAAGTGAATTTTGTCAGGCCACTGTTGATTATTTAGGGCATACAGTTGGCCAAGGTCAAGTGAAACCTAGTATGGCTAAAGTGGAAGCTATTTCCAAATTTCCTCCTCCTACAAATAGAAAACAACTTATGAGATATTTAGGCATGATTGGATTTTACAGAAAATTATGTTCAAATTTTGCTACTGTGGTTCAACCACTGACTCATCTTTTACGAAAAGATTCTAAATTTATCTGGAGTGAAAATTGTCAAAACGCTTTTGAAAATAGCAAATCACTTTTAATTAATAGTCCGGTTCTGATTACTCCAGACTTTGAAAAACAATTTAAACTTGCTGTTGATGCAAGCGATGTAGGAATTGGAGCTGTTTTATATCAAGAGACAGATGATAATGTTGAGAAACATATATCATATTTTTCCAAGAAATTAGATAAACATCAGAAAAATTATTCAACTATTGAAAAAGACTGTTTTGCAATGTTGTCGGCACTTCAACATTTTGATGTATATTTGAATCCCACTGTATATCCTATTCTTGTTTGTATAGATCATAATCCTCTCACCTTCATACATTAAATGAGAAACAAGAATCAGAGGTTGACTAGGTGGAGTTTATTGCTACAGGAATATGATGTAATTATAAAACATATCAAGGGTAAAGATAATGTAATAGCTGATGCTTTATCTAGAGCTTATTAAAACACTTTGTATATACTATGTATTTTTGTTCATGATAAGTTTTTGTTACACTAAAACTTTTCTTAAGGGGGAGGTGTTATGATCACTTGGTTATGATATTGTAATTATTGTATTTATTTATGTTGGCCTGATGTGTGTTGTGTGGCCTGATAGTGGTTTACAGAATAATCTTAGAACTGTGCAGTTTAGAAATCACTGGAACAATTACAGAATGATCGGAACTTTCCAGAATGATCCTAATAAAAGATGCGTTATATAAACTTGTACATTTTACTAGAAACTTCCGTTGTAACTTTCTAGGATGTTCCATTATAGACTGTTCTAGAATCTTCCATGACAACTATATATATACAGACACTAAAGTTAAACTCTCACTCTTGGACTTGGACTTAGATATTGATAGACATTAGCATTCACAGCATTTGGATTGCCACTTTTATTCTACAAACAACATCATACTGGATTGTGACCTTAGTAGTGAACGTAATATTCAGATTGGATTCCGAAAGATATCCGGATACAGATAAAGATAAAAGATTGGACTCATATTTTGACAGTTAAGTTGACAGTAATATTTGTGTAATACTTCTTGTAAACTTTTGTATAATAAATATTGTTAAATTTTATTATTGATTTGTGTCTTTTGTTGGCTACAGTTTACAGGCGATTACTGGCCGTAACAGTATACATTGTACTCCTTATGCAGGCGCTGCTGGAATGATGCTAAATAAAATTGGAAGGTTCATAACTGAGAAGCTGAATTCGTCTCATCTATTATAACGTTTTGTTATCGACCGAATTTCTAGATGTAAATCAAGATATGAGACAGACAAAGCTGTGTCTGTGGTTTCCTATTTTTCATGTTTGATGGGATAAATGCAGTTAACCGTCACCAAACTTTGAATAATTCAGTGAGAGAACCTTAATTTAACGATAGAAGTTAAAGGATATATATGCTAACTTATTTTCTGCTGTATGAAGTCTGCTTTTTATGACTAAAGAAAAAAATCGGGCAAAATAAGTTGGTTCCTATAGGAATGCAAATTGCATGATATTGGCTAAAAAATGAATAGAACGTAGATGTCTTGTAACACTTTAGTAATACACAAAAGACGACGAAAGATCAACAACTCCGCAAAACCCTACACCGAAATTAAAAGAATGAAAATGAAGAACCTTAAAAACTTGGGTTAGTCTCGGATGATCCGGAAGGTTTACGCAGATACTACTTCAGAAGTGGCATGCATCAGTCATGTTGCTCATGGTAAGTACAAATTCGATGATAAGTCTCATTCGGAGATGTAATCATCGACATTAAATAGGGTGGTATTGTGGTAACAAAAATTGGAACATATCCAATGTCAAATGTGACATAATAATTTCAAAACTTTCAATCAAATTCCGATGGTGTCCATTAAACTTTCGAAGGAATGACTTCAATTTTTAGACCTTTGAATCCACTAATAGGAAATGCAAACTTTAGAATATTTTTTTAAATGGAAGATATCTACTCCATATACCAACGCTCATGGAATGTTGCTACAAAGAAATTGAAAGTTCATAATTGGAAATGGAAACGGGGAATGTTTACGCCAATAAGCTAATTCGTATATGAATTCACATTTTTTTGGCGTAAAGTTTTGATCTCAACCCGCACTCATTGACAATATCTAGATGTAAGTAAAACATGCAAAAGATGCAAAATATAAAAGAAAAATACAACAAAACATTATTTTAATTAATTAATTTATATGACTGAATGTAAATAAAATTTCTATTAATACTGATTAACTTTTTGTACTTCGCATTTCTATGCCTGATCTTCCTTTACCAACACAAATGAATCTCCAAACATTAAAAAATATATTTTCAAAAGACAAAATCCCTGCTTATCTAATAAACAAAATCAATAACCTAATCGTTGTTCTGGGGGATGAGTTATTTTATAAGAACTTGGCTCTGTGTATGGAATTTCTTCTTCTTGCGTTTTAAGTTCATTATTAATCCAAAGTTTCCGTTTTCAATATCATTTTTACTTTCTTCTGTTCCTTTTCCGTTACTGTTTCCGTTCTGTGCGTTTTTGTAGGCATGGAACCTTTGTAGATTTTGAGGGTATTTTGGTTGTTCCCAAGGCCATGGTGGTCTGTTCAATGGTTTTGACAAAGGTGGGTCTACATTTTCAGATATTAATTCTGGGTGTACTACGGAATACACTTGATGAAAATGAATTCTGCAAATGAAATTTTCAATGTAAAGAATAGAGGAAAGACATTTTATGTTTGATTAGTTTTATGAATATAATAACAAGATACTTTGTCTGATGACACCACATCTCGCGCACACTCGGCACATATTATTTTATAGTTTACAGCTACATGTAAAAATATGGTTGATATACATTTCATAAAAAAAACGGATAAAAGATACCAGAGGGACATTGAAACTCATATGTCGAAAATAAACAGAAAGCAACATGACTAAGACTAATTTGCAAACAATAATACACACAACACAACATAGAAAGAAAAAGACAAAGCAACACGTACCCCATCAAAAACTAGGGGTGATATTAGGTGCTCTAAAATGGAAAACAGATCCTGTTCCACACATGGCATCCATTGTGTTGCTCTTGAACTTACAAATCCGGTAGTTTTATTCGGTGTGTCACTTTCGAGAAAAGGATACAGAATTGTAGACCATAGGGACACGAAAACATTCGTTAAACTTACGAAAAGATGACCTCATAGTGAGCAGCAATCCTCTATCAAGAAAATCATGATAGGAAATACAAACCCTGGGATATCTAGATGTAAGTCAAGAGGTGAGGCAGACTTAAATGTATTTGTTGTATCCTTTATCTCCAGTTCGATGGGATAGAATCGTTTAACATAATCACTTAATTTTGATTATACAAATCTAGGCATAAATTCAATTCATGTTTCCATCAATTTTACAATTGAAGGGACATTATGCAGATGAAGAAATAATAGGTCAACGCCGATTCTCGATCTCTTTCATACATTTATCATAATCCAATAGGAAATGTAGGCTTGAAAGCGAAAAAAGTAAAGTTTTTTTTCAAAGTCATAACTTATGTTACAAATAATAAATCCTGATATAAGCATCATTCTTAGACATTGCGTATATAAACCTGTATAAAAAATTCCTAAAAAGCTGTTTTTGTGTTGTTTTTTTTTTTTTAATTTTTTTTGTGTTTTTTTTTTTCAATTTCTACTGGTATAATGAATTTTGTTTTATTATCAAAAGCCACACCACCCTTTCTGTCTAGTATCATTGAATTGGATACTCTGTGAATTAATTTCTTCGTTGGTTTCAATTTTCGAAGAATTGAGGAAAAAAAGGTATATTTGGCTGAAACGTAACTTCGTGGTTTACCATTTCCCAGAAAATCAACGTCAATGGGTCAATCATGTTACTGTTATATAATAATGAATCCCCTTTTTGAACTTATGTAATACAATGGCAAGTAAGAACATACTTTTAAGTCTGTATCAACACTGATAATGGATGAAAACTTTTAATGATGCATCATCCCTTGATATTGGTACAAATCTCTATACGAGTTGGTTTATATTTTATGTGTTTCCACTTGAATATTTTCAAACAGGTTTTTTTCCTTTTCTTATGTGTCCATTAGTGTTACTAACAGACATACGTGTGTAAAGTCGGGCATTTAAACATCTAGAACTGTTTACAGACAAAATGATATTCAAAACAAATATATATGACAAGAATTATAGTGAAAACTGTCATAATAATGATCGTAGACATTTTATTCATATCTAATTTCTTCTTTCACTACTTTACATCAAACAAAAATGCACGGCCATGTCTGTTTGCCACAAGTAGTGAGTTTGTTGATTGATCATAATGTAATGCATATTGATAAGATAGACCTTCGTTGGACGATAATATGTGTCTATGATGTTTTCCGTCATGTGATATAACTACAACATTGTCGGATAAGGTTCCCACAACATAAACATTTCCATTTTTGTCTACGGAGATACCTTGCGGGCCTTTTAAAACGTTTTCCTCTTTTAATTTCCGTTGAGTCGTACCTTGGAAATCAATGTATGTCACTGTGTTGTTATCAGGGTTTGTATATATAATATGTTTATCAAAACTCGTAACATATGAATATCCCGATATGCCAAGAGGTCTTGAACTTATCGAACCTTTTGATTTATTATTCAAATCGATCGTCTTCAACCCATGCCTCACAGAATATCAATGTTCCGTCGTTTGTGAGCACTGCGCCTTCATTGCACTGTGTTCTCCAACATGAAGCTTTCTACTTATTGTTCTTTTCTCAATGTCAATAAGGATGATATACGGAAAAAATAGCGGGATACCAGAGGTCACAAAAATGTTATTATTATTTATGTAATCGATATCAAAGCAACCGCCTAGTTTCAGTTCAAAGTCCTCCGTACCGTCTTTGTTAATTGCAATGACTTTATGTTTTACGTAACAAGTAAACATCATCCTTCTATCAGGTAGTATTGTACATCCTCTGATGTCAGCTGCATCAATGTTGACGGTCTGTCGTAAGGTCAGTGTCAGGTTGCCAATTGACTTTGGTGCTGATGCAGTGATCATATGTTGAGCCTGTTGATCATTCTATCTACTTATAATAAGTTTGTTCGGTTCATTATCAACGATTATTTCTCCAAAGGATTTAATGTCAAAGGCAAAATTTTGTAAAATATTTTCTATTTTCAAAGATATTTGTGGATGATTAATTTTTTCATTTTAACTATTGACTGTACAAAATTTTCTTTCTTTGCTAAATAACGTTCCATTTCTTTCGCTGTAAGGAATGTTTGCAAATCGGAAGCATACTGTGTAATATTAGCTAAGGCAGCTTGAAATTCTGTTATCTCTTTGTCGTGCTTCTCAACTTCGTTCAGTAGCTGACGAATCTTCTTACTCTCTGTCTCCTCTGATGAATCAAGATCTTTCAGCAGTGTCTGATGTAGTTGGTCTAGGTGATTATTGATCGAGATTTTAGCTTTTTGAATCTCCATTCAAATGCTCTGCTTTTGTTCTTTCAAAGACGCTAAATTGTCTTCTCGGTCTTTCCATATGCTCCTTTACCTCAATCAGAGTCTTTTCGATATCTTGGAATGCATTTGACGATTTAAAACCGCCTATGACATCATCTTTATCTTTTAAATCTTCACATTTGTTATGATCCTCGACAACACACTTTTTACAATACGGACAATCATGCTTCTTACAAAATATTTGATACTTTGGTAATGTTTTCTGCAGGACTGTGCGATTTGAATAACATTGCTTGGTAATTTCTGGTACTCAGCTATTGCCACGGTATCATGATTACGTGAAGCTTTAGATAAACCATGGTGTTCCCTACAATCATCACAGAGACCCTCCTCACAATCTGAACACCAGATGACTGACTGTTTACTTATATTGCGTAGTTCACAAACTCAACAAACTTTCCAGTTACTTGCCATTACTCTGAAAAATATATTTTTTTAGTTTAATTGAATGCTTAATAATAAATTGTATATGATAAAGTTTCGCATTCACCTGCAGTGCTCAACAGTTTAATATCTGTGACCATTCGATAATGATTGGCCAATGAAAAGAAGTTATAAAATATGAATCATACGCAACTAGGTTTACATGCTAATATCGCTTCAATCTTTCTCATCCTTGATTTCGTGAGGTAGATCCAGTTCGTCATGAAAAAATGTAGAGTAAAAACATATGACAAGACTTTTGTTTGATATAACATAATTTACTACTGGGTGTTGGTGTTATTTATTTTTTCGTTCGTTTTAATTTAAAAAATTTCAGGCATTGACTTTTCTATTGAAATGTATTTTTGTTATCATCATATGATTTACTTCTCTTTTGGCTAAAAACAACAACAACAAAAAAGAAACAAAGCAAATGATATTATACAGTAAGTACACAGCGTACGTGTGTATGAAATAAATGGTTTTGTACGGGTTCACACGTTTTGAAATATAAAGTGTTTGGAAACATTAAAAAGCAAACAGGTCTAATAAAGCACCCAAAACCGATATGACAAAAAAGATTTAATTAAATATGTCAGACGCAACTAAAACAGTTGACAAAACAAATAAAGTATAAAGTTTAAAAGCATAAAAACCGAAATATTTAAAACAAAACAAAAAACACAACAAAATGTGCGAAATTTTCATAAGGTCAACTACCACAGGGGTAGTAAAGTAAAGTAGAAAACAAGGTTTGGTTTAGTATGGATAGTAAAATAAGGGCCTGAACCAGAAATGATAAATTCACCCAGAAAAAGATAAAACAAGCATAAATGTGTGAAGTGTGAAGTATATATGGAAAATTGAATATCTAGTGCGAACATTGACTATAAATAATAAAATTAACGGTACCAATTTTCTTGCACCAGATGCGCATTTCGACAATACATGTCTCTTCAGTGATGCTCGTGGCCAAAATATTTGAAATCCAAAGCTTATATAAAAGATAAAGAGCTATAATCCAAAATGTCCAAAAAGTATAGCCAAATCCGTAAAATATCCAAACCATATAACCAAGTGTCTGTGATAAATGTTAGTAAAACGACTGAAAGTCTTAATACTGTGGATTCATTTTTTTTATGTTAATAATTTGCGGAGATTCAGGAAAACTTGCATGTCGTTAATTTTTCATATCATTATTTTGCCAAAGTCATACAATTAGTTTTCAACTTTTATTAACCAACTAAGTACGTTATTGCCAAAAATGACTGTTTATTAAAAATTACATATTTTCTGTAATGGCCCTGTTTTTCTGTTATGGCCCTGTTTTTCTGTAATGGCACTGTTTTCTGTAAAGGCCCTGTTTTTCTATAATGGCCCTGTATTAATGCCCTGTTTGTCTGTATTAAGCACAGTAAGGGTTTTTAATACAGTCAATAAAATTAAGTTGTAAAGACTATAATACCTTTTTGTATTTTATTTAATTTAATAACCAGCAACCAACATTAAAGAACCATATAAAGGGATCACTGTTCATCCTGTTTGTCAACACATAACTTCTTTCAACTTAATATCTTGGATATTTGGTATATTTAAAGCTTTATCATGAGTGTGAAGTACAATTTTTTTTTTCAACTAAACTGTCATTAAAAAAGTAAGAGGGTACATCAAGTTGGCAGCAACACATACACTTTTGATCAGTTGGTTAATAAATTTATTAAGAAATGGGTGTTTTTATAATGACCATGTTATATGTCCTCGGTCAGTAATAATGGCCTCGGATGTCTGTAATGGCCCTTGGTGTTGCCTCTGACCATTACAGACTTCCTCGACCATTATTACAGATCTTTGACATATAACAAGGCCATTATAAAAACACCCATTCATTAATACTACAATAATAAAGAATCCACAGTAAACCCGGTAGTAGAGAAAAACGCGAATTTACTGAAAAATTAAGTTTAATTGGCCCACCTCTGTGATCGTTTGTCATATTTGGAGTCTTTGTTAAACGATGCATTAGAAATATTTCAGACAGGTTCATGCTATTCATACTCGTAATTTTAAGTATCATTAGCTAGTATATATCATGATCTTACTTTTGTTTATTTAAATGTTTATTTGCTGTATTATTGTAAATATAAATAGGAAGATGTGGTATGAGTGCCAATGAGACAACTCTCCATCCAAGTCGCAATATATGAAGTTAATAATTATAGGTCAAAGTACGGTCTTCAACACGATTACCACACTACAAAGGGCCCCAAAATGACTAGTGTAAAACAATTCAAACAGGAAAACCAACGATCTAATCTATATAAAAAACGAGGAACGAGCAATATAAAAAAAAATGTGGTTTCATTGCCAATGAGACAAGAGAAAAAATGACACAGAAATTAACAGTTATAGGTCACCGTACGGCCTTCAACAATGAGCAAAGCCCATACCGCATAGTCAGCTATACAAGGCAACGAAATCACAAATATAAAAGAACTCGAACGAGAAAACTAACGGCCTAATAAATGTACAAAAATATGAACGAAAAACAAATAAGTAACACAGCAACAAACGTCAACCACTGAATTGCAGGTTCTCTACTTGGGACAGGCACATACACATATGGTAGAATGCATGATATATGTACAGGCTTGAAAACAATGACTTATATAAGAGCCCAAGAATAACATTATTCTAAGAAAATTGGTAAAATGTATGTTTATAACAATACAGAGAACACTATTTAGTAAAGAGTCGGAATCTCAATAACAAAATACAAGTCACACAAATATGTTATTGACATGGCAAAAAGTATGAACAAAAATATCAAACTCGTTGGTAAATTAAAAAGTCAATAAAACCTGTCAAAATCAAAGCCTGACTATATTAACCAACGAAACGAACAACACAACACTGGTCATATTTTTGACTTGGTGCAGGCATTTTCCAAAGAAAATGGTGGGTTAAACGGTGTTTTTGTTTCCATATCCGTAATTGTGTGACAGTTATGTCTATTTCAAATAAGGATCTGATGTCACGTCGAGTATAACCGTATGATGTATAACAATCATGGGACCTACACATTAATACTAAATGGTACACAGCATTAACCTATTTGATTTTCTATCAAAATAATATACAACCGGAGAACTTATATGGACATTTGTAATTTAACATAGAACGATCAACACTTCTAAACTATAGATTCTTATGAGATCCTAGTAAAATCCCAGAAAGATAGAACTATAAGATTTTAAATATAACTTTCTATAAGTCCCTCGGGCAAAGATGACCTCAGATATCTAAATATATAGCTCTTCAATTGTTTCAGTTCTTATACATCTATGAGTCATATATTTGGCTTTGAGCGTTCCTGTTTGAGGAAAAGCACTTCGGAGGCACGAAATCTATAAATGAAGGCAACAGTAGTATACCGCTGTTCAATAATCAAAAATCGATTTAGCGGAAACAAATCCGACAAACTAAAACCGAGGGAAACGCATCAACTTTAAGAGGAAAACAACGGAACAACAGTAACACTGAACTGTTACAAAAACAACTGCAAACATACATAGAAACGGACTATTTGGTAACAACTGCCATATTCCTGACTTCGTACAAGACATTTAATGAAAAAAATGTGGGTTGAACCTGGTTTTATGGATAGCCAAACCTCCCGCTTATATGGCAATGTTAAACATACCGCTAAAATGACAACATTACGTAACAGGAATACAGTACAAATAACGCAAAAACACTCAGGACAGAGACATATATATGAATAGTTGATTTTTTTCCATTTTTTCAAGTCAATAATTGTATAACGCGTCGTACATATAGAATATGGAATATGGCTATACTGTGCTATTGTGCAATACTGTGCAATTGAAGATTTCTTGCTATTGAGCAATACTACGCTATTGAAGATTTCTTGCTATTGCGCAATACTGTGCAATTGAAGATTTCTTGCTATTGCGCAATACTGTGATATTGCGTAATACTGTGCAATTGAAGATTTCTTGTTATTTAACAATCTGTTATATATAATAATTTACACACCCTTTTTGGTGTATATCTCCTCTCATATCAAATAATCAATGAATAATGGAAAATTTTGAGAGAGAAAAAAATATGAAAAAAAAAATGGTTTGCGGTCGTATACAAATGGCTAAAAAACAATACAAATAAGAAGATATTCTATCCACATCTTACATGAAATGTATGCGTGAAATCGCATTTTCAATATATACATGTATTCCCAAAAGGGCATCAATCCTGTAAAAATGTTGATAAGCGCAGACTTTCCAAGAATTTGCTGATGTAACTTTTGCTATAAATTTCAAAAAAATCCTACAAGAAATGTAAACAAGAGCGCTTACAATGCAATTTTCTATAAATATATTTCCAAGTGGCATTATTCCTTTTAAATAGTTGAAATATGAAAAAACTTCATAGGTAAGATCAGAAGAATCAATCTTCGATTATAAAAATCATGGACTGTAAAACAAAGAATCAACAGCTCTCTGGGTCGAATACTTTTAACCATTTTGGCACCAATTGTTTAAAAAAAAATTCTCAAAGTGAGTTGCCGTTGATCTCAGTAGATGATTGGTTAAGTTGAAACATGTGAGAGGTCTTAACATGTGTCAGGTCTCAGGATGAATTAACAGGTTTATAGAGTAAATGGCATCCTTCGTCCGCTATGCTGATAGTGTACATACACATTTTATTCAAATCCGATTTACTTCTTTTAATACTTTACACTAAACAAAAAAGCGCGGTCCTGTTTGTTTGCCACCAGTAGTGAGTTTGTTGACGGGTCATAATGCAATGCCTGTGGACTAGTTAGACCTACAGTGGAAGATACAATTTGTCTGTAATGTTTTCCGTCATGTGAAATAACCACTACATTGTTTGAACTGGTCCCCACTACGTATACATTTCCATCGTTGTCTGCGGAAATACCTTGTGGATATTTTAAAACGTTTTCCTCCTTGAATTCCCATTGTAACTGTCCTTCGAAATCACTGCATGTTACTGTGTTGCTGTCGGGATTTGTATAAAACAGATGTTTATCAAACGTTGTTACACATGGATATCCCCAATTACAAAGTGGTCCGGATTTTATTGAACCTTTTGTACCGTCATTTAAATCAATCGTCCTAAACCCTCTATTCCCTGAACAATATATTAATGTTCCTTCGTTTGTTAGCACTACACCTGTATTTTCTGATCCAACATCAAACGTTGTCGTTACTTTTCTTTTATCTATGTCAATGCATTTGATGATATACGGTCCGAAGTAACGACCAGCAGTAACAACAATTTTATTGTTACCTATGTACACCATATCAAAACATTTACCTGGTTTTATTTCAAAGTCTTTTGTACCATCTTTGTTTATTCCTATAACTTTTTGTTGTTTGTTACAAGTAAACATCATCCTTTCATCAGGTATAATGGTACATCCTCTGATCTTTCTTGCATCGACGTTGACTATCATTTCTAACATTAGTGTCAGGTTTTCAATGGACTTTGGTGACGGAACAAAACTCATCTGTTGAGCCTGTTGATCCTTCTTCCTACTTATCATAAGTTTGTTCGGGTTATTAACAACAGTTATTTTTCCAAAGGATTCTATATTAATTGGAATATTCTGTAAAATCGTTTCAATTTTCAAAGACATTTGTGGATGATTCAATTTTCCGTTTTTAATTAGCGATTGAACGAAATGCTCTTGCTTTGCTAAATCGCGTTCCATTTCTTTTGCTGCAAGAAATGTTTGCATTTCGGAAGCATAATGCTTAATGTTCGGTAAACAAGCTTTGAATTCTTCAATTTCTTTTTCCTTATTCTCCACTTCACTCAGTAGCTGACGAATTTTCTTATTCTCTGTCTCCTCTGTTGAATCAAGATCTCTCAGTACTGCCTGATGGAGTTTGTCTAGGTGATTATTAATTGATGTTTTAGCTTTTTGAATCTCAATTTTAATGTTCTTCTTTTGTTCTTTCAAAGACGTTAAATTTTCTTCACGATCTTTTCGAATTCTTTGGATATGGATTTTAACCTCGTTCAGAGTCTTCTCGATATCTTGGACTACATTTGAAGACTTAATACCTTTTATGACATCATCTATATCTTTTAAATCTTCACATTTATTGTGATCCTCAACTACGCAACGTGTACAGCATGGACAATCATGCGTCTTACAGATTATTTGATACTTTTGAGCATGTTTCTTGCAGGTCTGTGCTATTTGAATAACGTTACGTGGTACCTTATGGTACTCGGCTATCGTCACGGTTCCATGATTACGCGATCCTTTGGATAAATTGTGATGGTCCTTACAATTATCACAGAGACCCTCCTCACAATCTGAACACCATATGACTGATTGTTTACTGATATTGCGTAGTTCACAAACTCCACAAACATTCCAGTTACTTGCCATTACTCTGAAAAAACCACCTTTCTTAGTTTAATTGAATTTCAATATTAAATTTTATTCAAGAATTGAATGCCTCTTTTTGTAACTTTATTAGGGTGTAAAAGAGTTGACCGAAGTACATTTGTATGAAGCGCGGAGGCGCTTCATTCTAAAAATGTTCGCACGGTAAAAAAAAAGGCATTCAATACTTATAATTACATTTTTTAGCTAGGATCATGAAAACACGATTTTTATCAAGTTTTTATTAAATTTATCTGTGCACTTTATTGTGTGAACTCGTGTCATTATGAATGATGAATTTTATTGTGTAATGAAATTGCTTAAGGAATAACGCGAGATTGCAATGTAGCCAATCAGAATAACGTATTATAATGAATCATACGCCTAATGTAACGACTATCACATGTAAAAAGTCAGGCACCGATTTAAAAAATAATAATAGTATTGACCACTATTAATTTTAGGGCTTTCATTGACAATGAAACAACTTTTCAACAGAGTCCAAATGACGTGGAATTTTTAATTAAGTATGAAGAAAATGAGGGGCTGTAAGTCACGTTTCATCTTTTGAGACTTTGAGCTCCTATCTGTCCTAGTGGTATTAGGAAAATGAAAAGAACAAAACATGTTTTATTGTAGTTGATGTTTAATTTAACAATGTCCTATATCTTTTGACAAGTGCGGCACATGTCTGTACACTGTCTGTTAGTTTTGGCCTTTGGTGCCTCCATAATATAGTCTATACTGTGTATCTTTTTAATTCACCAATTTAAACTCTTATGATAAGTAATTCCTGCTTCTTGTAAAAAAAAACCCACCACAAACAATTTTTTGTGAATGTTGGAAAGACACTACGACAAAGGGACAAGTAATGTTGTTTTTCGGGACTCAGACCAATATCGGCCAATCAGTTGGTGAGGACGACCACATAGTTAAATGAGGGATAACCGAAGTCGTTGAACTCAAAATTTCTGCTTGGCACTGTCCAAAAAGACTTTGCAATGACAACCAGCTCTATAGTAACTCACGGGTTGAAAATAAAATTCGATACCACAAGTACATGTATGTACTGATGAAATGTTGTTACATTGGAAGAGAAGTCAATATATTTTTTCCCCTAATCATCATGAAAAAACATCAATTTTAACAAGGTTTCTTGCAGCGGAATAGTCCCTCGTTGATAAGAAAAAATAGTGATGTTATATTTTCCTTCGACCTTAGAAATCTATATGTTATTATCCCTTCCGAAAACTAAGGCGAAGATCGGCTGAAAAACACCAACTCGATCGTGTTTACAAATGTTATACGGACTGAAGGACAGTCCAGTTATTGTGTTTCATAAATATTGACAAATTTTACAATGTTTTTTTTTAAATGTTATGTACCATGTCAGGAGAATGGCAGTTGTTATCTTATAGTTCGTGTGTGTGTATGTTGCATTGTCGTTTGTTTTTTGTTCACTTTTGTTTCTGTTGTTTCGTTGTTTTTCTCAAATAGTTGATGTGTTTCCATCGTTTTTAGTTTTACCCGGATTTGTTTTTGTCTCAATCGATTTAGCGGTATACTACAGTTGCCTTTATTTACAGAAACATATTAATCGTTATTGCATGGCATTCGGCACAATCTTTGATGGAGGACTGACATATTCATAAAATTGGAGAGAAAGCTGATCAGGATGCAGAATGATTGCAGTATTTTTTTATAAATCAATTCAACGTGAAATGTCGTGTAAATACATACCATAAGAAAATTACATGTACATGACAGAGAAATATATTTAATTATTTTTTTGGTTGATATGTCTTCTGTAGCTATATAGTCAAGACAGTGTATAACCGCCAATCGAATATCTATACGTTATGATAATCATGATGGTTTTTGTCTTTGAGACGACCTGTAAACTGTAGATGTCATCAGTCGGTGTCCAGAGTTGTTGAAAGGGTCCTTTGAGTATTTAAATGTTTCTTTGTTGTAATAGTATACAGATGAATAAGAAAATGGTGTATGAGTGCCAATGAGACAACTGTCCGTCCAAGTCACAATGTATGAAAAGTTAATAATTATAGGTCAAAGTACGGTTTTCAACACGAAGACCGCATTATAATGGCCCCCAAATGACCTGCATAATCGAAACAGAAAAATCAACGGTTTAATCAATATAAAAAACAAGAAAAGAGAAATATAAAAAAGAAGATGTGGTATGATTGCAATTGAAACAGCTTTCCACAAGAGACCAAATGACACAGAAATTAAAAGTTATAGGCCACCGTACAGCATTAAAAAATTAGCACAGCCCATATCGCATAATAAGCTACATAAGGGCCTATAATCACAAATAAAAACAATTCAAACGAGAAAACTAACGGCCTAATCAATGAACGAAAAACAAATATGTAACATAGAAACAAACGACAACCATTGACTTACAGGTTCCTTACTTAGGACAGGGACATTCATACAGAATATGGCGGGGTTGAACATGTTAGCGGAATCCCATTCCTCCCCTTTAGCTAATCTGGGACTGTTGTGTACAATACAACATCAGAACGATATCATTAAACAGCAGGCTCCTGACTTAGGACGGGTGCATTTTAATCCAGCGCGTTAATCGTTTAAAGTGGCATCAACCTTCAACCTAACCTGAGACAGTAGTGAAACATTACAACATAAAAAAGATAAACCATAAATTATCAATGGCTTAACTCGATCAAAAAGACATCTAAACAAAAACAAGTAAACATACACCATGTACACTGAACGAATACATATGATCTATGAAACTATATAAATACATAATCAATACGTGTTGTTACCTATAAAACATAGACTGTACAGGTTGTATTAAAACGATGTAGTTAGAATGTCAACAAGGCAACTGTAACTGGGACTAGATGTCGTTAAATAAAACAACGCACACAGGTAAATTAAAATGTAATAATATTGTGAGAAGATGTACGATAGTAAATAAATTTACAAAATTATCTAATTGGTCGTTCAGAGTAGGTAGTAAGGTTTTTGTAATTACTGATGTGTATAATATTGCAATAAGGATCTACTAACAAAATAATGATTTTGAAATACAATATTCTATTCTATTATTCATATAATTAAAAACATTGTTCTGTTTGTATATTATCTCTCGTTTGCCAGACTAAATAAGAAATAAAACAAATGCATTAAGTGAATTGTATCGTCACGGTTAATTAAAAAAAGAAGATGTGGTATGCTTGCCAATGAGAAAACTCTTCACAAGACCAAATGACACAGACATTGACAACTATATGTCATCGTACGGCCTTAAACAACGAGCAAAGCCCATACCGCATTGTCAGCTATAAAAGGCCCCAAAATTACAATGTAAGGCCGTGTTCACACCAAACGCCGTGTACAGTAAACATGTTTACAATTAGTTTAATGTAATGGACACTGGTTTCACATGAAATTTGTTCACATCTATACACCTTGTTTAATTACCTGTACATAATATTTGTTCACACTTGTAAACTATATGTCATTTAAATGTTCATAAAGTAGAGCCGAATGCAATGATTTCGGACAACTTTTTTAGCAGTAATTAAGGGTTTAAAAAGTGGGGATGGAAATATTCCGATCCCCAATTGGATAAAAAAAAAAACTGGTCATACAGATGATAAAAAAAAAATTAAGAATCAAGAGTTTCCCTATACATTATAGTGTTAAATATTTTTTCCGGACAAATTTTGGGGACAAGTCGAAATCAATTTTAGCATTATATATAGTAGCAACTGACGGTGAAACAAACAAATCTTTTTTCTGGGTCAAAAACATTTTTTCTCCAAAAACTGGAAACAATTTTTTTTCCGAAAAAAAATTCCATAGCCCCTAGCCCCCCCCCCCCCCCCCCCCCCCGCCTTTATGTTTTATATTCTACTTTAATAGCCCCCACCCCCGGAAAATCAATTTTCTGTAATGAACTTTATTAATAATTATTAAAATATCAATTTTATTAAAAATAGTTTCCTCCTTAAATATATACACGGTAAAACTAATGTCCTAAATGCCTAGTTTTGTGTACACTTAACCTACACAAGGCCTACATTGACTATCGACTGTGTGTAGACAAAACATGATTTAAACTATATGTAAACATTGAGTTTTATCAATGGGAACGCAATGTGTTTAGTTTACGTGTGAGTTACACTAACACAACACCGAATTTAGGTCAATGTGAACACGGCTTAAAACAATTCAAATGAGAAAACTAACAGCCTAATTCATGTACCAAAAATGTACGAAAAACAAATATGTAGCACATAATCAAACGGCAACCTGAGTTGGGACAGGCACATACATCAAATGTGGCGGTGTTAGACATGTAAACGGGATCCCAACTCTCCCCCTAAACTGGGACAGTGGTGTAACATTACAACATAAGAACGAACTGTAAAAATCAGTAGACAAAGGCTTAACTCATCAGATGAATACAAATACAAATACTACACAGAGTGGACGTAGAAGGGTATATCAGACACTTAGAACAGATCTGAGAGTACTCGCTGTTACTGACAGCTACTTCAAAGCAACTAACAACTAATTAAAAAAATCTTGCATCTAAGACTGCATTGTTTTTAAATTTCCGGCACGGTAAACAAATTTCCATAAAAATGAGGGTATGCTATCCTGTTAGAAATAAGTTTCTTTGGGTTAAATTTTAGCAGTATATTGAGAAAATTCTTGATTATTTAACTAAAATATATCATCAAGATAACGGATAATGTTGTTGAATTATAAATTGAATGCAATTTAGACGGGTCTTTCCTGAGTTTGGTCAGAAAATGTGATTCATAACAGCACAAAAACAAGTCTGCTATTAACGGGGTGTAATTAATGCCCATTGGAATACATGTCACGGAATAAAATTTCCTTCATAATATAAGTTCCGAAAGGAAGAAATATTCTGGAATATTACTTCCACAGGAATGAATATTACAGTATATGTTCCTAACGAAAAAAATGGTACAGAATATTTGTTCCGACAGGAATAGGTATTATGATACTGTTTATAACATGGTTTCCAGTGGAACTTCTGTTAGGCGGAACAAATATACGTTGACATATCTACAACATGTCGATAAACTTTGTTGTCGAAACGTACATAAAAATTATCAAGGAGAAAATTATCAGCTTCAATCATCTCATCACAACTCCAGTAAGTATATCTAATACATTTTCAAGGCTTTAAATGAATTGCAGAAAATGTATTCGCATTTAGATTACCAAACGACCATTATATTAAATAGGAAAACTTTTGTTTCATAAGATTGTGTGGAAGTGTAGTGTAAAGAGTCGACAAGGCAAAAATTATTCTTTAGAAATTTAACTTCTATTGAGGAGTGCATTTGTCATTTAATAAAGCGTAAAACATGATATACATTGTATTATTTGATTCAAATCAGAGTATATGATTTCATTTAAATTCTGCAAGAATTGCTTTAACGTGTTCAGTATAATAACGTTAATATATATGGCACCAAACCAATGAGTAACACAAAAACGTAATTAAGCATTTATAAAATCCTTAACATGGGCAAATAATCTCATCACAGATACCGAATTAATGTTTTTGTCTTCAAAAACATACAGCTTAGTAATCTATAATATATTCCGTGGAAAGAAAATTTATCAGTATTTCGAATGATTCAAACAGTTGTTAATAGACAACTTGTGATACAAAATATCAATGATGAAAGATATTAAATTTAGAATGCAAATTGGAAATATGTCAAAGAGACAACAACCCGACAAAAGAGCAGATTACATCCGAAGGCCACAAATGAGTCTTCAAAGCAAAGAGAAAATCTCGCACCTGGAGGTGGTCCTCAGCTGGCCCCGAAATAAAAATGTCAACTAGTTCAGTGAAAATGAACCAAATACTAAACTCCAAAACATAGAAATGAACTATTATAATAAATAAATTTAAAAAACAACGTACAAGACAAACGAAGAACGGAGGCTCCTGACTTGGGACAGGCGAAAAAATGCAGAAGGGTTAAACATGTTGTGTGAGATCTCAACCCTCACCCTATACCTCTAGTCAATGTATAATTATTCAACACACACCAATACGCACAGTAAATACCAGTTGAAAAGAAGTCAAAGTCCGATATCAGAAAAGGTAACTAAAGAAATTAAGCAAAATTTACATAAGAAAATTCCTGTTTCGGGGCCTTTTATAGCTGAGCGTTGCTCATTGTTTCAGGCCTTACGGTGACCTAAAGTTATTAAGCCCTCGTGAAATATGAATATTCTTAGTTAGGTGAAGAAATCATCATATCTCCCTCAGGCATGGGGAATTAATGTATAGTGTTATAAGTTTTTATTCTCTTTACACAGTAGTAAAGACATTGCATACTTGATTTAGAAAGTCATAAAAGTTAATCTTGTAAAGGATATAACAAAATAATGAATGAAATCAACCTAATTTTATACCACTATATTTTACTTTAAAATATTAATTACATAAGATAGACCTTACCACATTATCAGCCCAATTCTCTTCTCATTTATCAATCTGTATCAATATAATACAGATATCATAAACGTGAAATGCAAACACCTCTCCTATCAGTTTACGAATTGATAAATATAAACCTAATCATACACATAATAGTTTTGAACTATGTTTCCTTGATTTAGCAACTCTTACAAGATCGAGCGTGATTGTTTATGATACTTGTCGGCGCACAGCCCGACCCTTTCATTCTTCGACTTTACTATGCTATACACATATTTGGCATCAATTGATAATTAAACTACTGCCAAACTTAAACTAATGATACATCGGTCCCCGTAACATGAACATTTCCATCTTTGTCTATTGATATGATACCTTGTGGGCTTTTTAAAACGTCCCTTTCTCTGAATTCCTATTGTGTATTACCCTGGAAATCACGACACGTCACCGTAGTAAGGTTATATTTTGTATATATAATGTTGTTATCAAAAACTGTAACAAATGGATAGCTTCTATATCCAAGTAGCCTCGATCTAATAGTGCCTATGATTCATTGCTTAATTTGATTGTCATTCATCCTGAAGCCCTTTCACTGTATGTCAATGTTCCTTCATTTGTAAGCGCTAACCTTTCATTGTTTGATCAAACACTAAGCCTTTTAGTTATTTGTCAAGTTGTCTCAATATCCATAAACTTGATAGAATAAGAAATTAATTTCCTGCTTTAATTATTGACTGTACAAAATGTACTTTCTTTTCATGGTCTGTAAAACAAAGAATCAACAGCTCTCGTTTAACCCTTTGAGCCCCCATTGTTTAAAGAATAATCAAAGTGCTGCAGACGATCCCAGTAGATGATTGGTTAAGTTGAAAGGTCTTATCAATTCTGTATCACGTTTAATGATGAATAACATGTTAGAGTAGATGACATATTTCAAACAATTGAATGATTTAATCAAGAATGTGAGAGATGTCACATGAAGAGCAAGGTCAGCTCATCCTCCCCACTCTCCGACGCAGAGGTCATATCCGTTTCATACATGATCCGCAATACTGCATTTGATATTGAGTGTAGTGTTACGAAGTATTGAACGCAACGAATATGATCTCTGTACCTGAGATTGCATCGTTCCATGAGCACTTCAAATAACTTAAGATTTTCTGGGGTTAATATTGCGTTTGTTTTTGTTTTCTAATAGGTGTTTTGTAGACTATTTTTCAAAGTTACGAATATCCCTTTACAACTTTAACCCCGCCACATTATTTATGTATGTGCCTGTCCCAAGTCAGGAGCCTGTAATTCAGTGGTTGTCGTTTGTTTATGGTTACATATTTGTTTTTTTGTTTTATTTTTTTACATAAATAAGGCCGTTAGTTTTCTCGTTTGAATTGTTTTACATTGTCTTATCGGGACCTTTTATAGCTGACTATGCGGTATGGGGTTTGCTCATTGTTGAAGGCCGTACGGTGACCTATAGTTGTTAATATCTGTGTCATTTTGGTCTTTTGTGGATAGCTGTCTCATTGGCAATCATACCACATCTTCTTATTTTACAATTTCCCCACTTTTCTATGATACTAAAATTCCTATTTTCTTCTTTCCACTAAAATCATAGATAAGAAGAACATAACTGTACATAATGATCAACACCGATAGCAAATGCAAACTATCATTGCAGTAATATATTGATACTAAACCGTTAATGAGTTGTTTTTATATTTATTTTCACATGTATTTTTTTCAAACGGTATTTTTTCTGGTTTCCTTTGTGTCCCTACTTGTAACTAATATACAGCCATAGATGTATAAAGCCAATGGCTTTCAACACAAACGATTGCGTCAAATTGATACACGCTTTTGTTGAACAAAACTATAAGACAAGACATATGCTGATAGTGTATGTACACATTTGATCAAAAAACAAATTTACGTCTTTCACTACTTTACACTAAATAAAAAAGCGTGGTCCTGATCGTTTGCAACTAGTAGTGAGTTTGTTGATTGATCATAATGTAATGCATATGGATAAGATAGACCTTCTTTGGACGATAATAGTTGTCTATGACGTTTACCGTCATGTGATATAACCACAACAGTGTTGGATTTGGCTCCCACAACATAAACATTTCCATCGTTGTCTACGGATATACCTTGAGGGCATTTTAAAACGCTTTCCTCTTTGAATTCCCATTGTATCATACCTTGGAAATCAATGCATGTCACTGTATTGTTATCAGGATTTGTATATATAATATGCTTATCACAACTTGTAACATATGAATATCCCAAAATGCCAAGAGGTCCTGATCTTATCGAACCTTTTGTTCCGTTATTTAAATCGATTGTCTTCAATCCATTCTTACCTGCACAATATACTAATGTTCCGTCGTTTGTGAGCACTGCGCCTTCATTGTATTCTCCAACATTAAGCTTTCTACCAACTTTTCTTTTCTCAATGTCAAAAAGAACGATATACGAAAAGATCCTGCCGGTACCAGACGTGACAAACATTATATTGTTATCTATATAATCGATATCAATCTAGTTTCATTTCAAAGTCCTTTGTTCCATCGTTGTTAATTCCTATGACTTTATGTCGTTTGAAACGAGTAAACATCATTCTTCCATCAGGCAGTATTGTGCATCCTCTGACTTTATGTGCATCAGTGTTGACGGTCTGTCGTAACGTCAGTGTCAGGTTATCAATGGACTTTGGTACTGGGGCGGCAATCATATGTTGAGCCTGTTGATGCTTCTGTCTACTAATCATCAGTTTGCTTGGCTCATTATCAACGATAATTTCCCCAAAGGATTTAATATCAATCGCAATATTTTGTAAAATCGTTTCAATTTTCCAAGATATTTGTGAATGATTCAATTTCCCGCCTTTCATAATGGACTGTACGAACTGTTCTTTATTTGTTATATCATGTTCCATTTCTTTTGCTGCCAGGAATATTTGCAATTCGGAAGCATACTGCTTAATATTTTCTAACCCAGCTATAAAATCTGCAATTTCTTTTTCCTGCTTCTCAATTTCGTTCAGTAGCTGACCAATCTTCTTACTCTCTGTCTCCTCTGTTGTATCAAGATCTCTCAGCAATGTCTGATGTAGTTGGTCTAGGTGATTATTGATTGAGGTTTTTGCTTTTTGGATCTCCATTCCTATGTTTTTCTTTTGTTTTTTCAAAGATGCTAAATTTTCTTCACGGTCTTTTCGAATTCTTTGGATATGCTCTTTAACTTCGTTCAATGTCTTCTCGATATCTTGGAATGCATTTGACGATTTAATACCACATATAACATCATCTATATCTTTTAAATCTTCACATTTGTTATGATCCTCGACGACACACTTTTTACAGCACGGACAATCATGTTTCTTACAAAATATTTGATACTTTTGATCATGTTTCTTACAGGACTGTGCGATTTCAATAACGTTGCTTGGTAATTTCTGGTATTCGGTTATTGTCACGGTTTCATGATTACGTGTTCCTTTGGATAAACTGTGATGTTCCTTACAATCATCACAGAGACCCTCATCACAATCCGAACACCAGATGACTGACTGTTTACTGATATTGCGTAGTTCACAAACTCCACAAAGTTTCCAGTTGCTTGCCATCATTCTAAAATTATACCTCTCTTAGTTTAATGCAATCGTCAATTTGAAATTATATATGATAATTTGTAACAAGCAAATAGACTAATTTAATTAAAATGCGATATCATGTGGAAGCTTTATTAGCAAACTTTGGCAACAGGATATGTATTTTAATCAGATTTTAAATAGACTGCAGTAATGTAACTGTAAATGTCCGGTACGAAAAAAATATTAGATAACAAACTCCACGGAAAATGAGCTTTTGATTTTGCCATTTAATACGGAACTTTTCGTTTTGAGTATTTTTGTTATTTGACTTTTTGGTATCGTTATATCATTTACTTCTATTTTGACTAAAAACCCAAAACACACAAATGATCCGATAAATGTGTACAACTCGGTTTATAACATAAATGTCATTGTACATGTACACACGAGAACAGAATTTTTTATCAAATATAAATCGTCTAGTAGAATAACAAAAATTAAACGGGTCGAAAAAAAATCAACGAACACTGACGTGACAAACAGATTTAAAAACTCATTAATACAGGCTGATACTTTATTTCGTCAAACGCAAGTTTCTATCGGTAACGTTTCTCATTAATTAATAACTAGGTAACGACTTCACCATACACGACATCGGTGACTCTTTTCTTATCTTATATCAATAAAAAAAAAACATGTTGTTTTTTAAAGAAAAAAATAAAAGAGATAAATGGATATTTCCCCCGATTTTCAGTTCCTATAGTACTTAGAGCCATAGTGGTATTCAAAAGCCGACCAAAATCTGTGACATACCCCATTGACTGTTCCTTTGTGTTGTTGTTTTTTTCACTACACTTCAACATGCAAGTGTTTTATTTGTAATTACATGTACTACTTGATATTGATTGTCTTATGAGCGTCATTTAGAAATACAAATTTATAATTATCATATACAGTTGTGAAGAAACATGATTCAATCAGGATTATCTCCCGTTGGCAGAATATATCTAAATTCGATTCGGAAAAGTCACATGTAAAACTACATTTTCGAAGAAAGATAGAAAACAGCGGATAAAAAAAAGCATATTGCAGTTATTTTTAAAATATTTAAAAAATTATATACTTTGTTACGACATGTAATGAGCTTCATAATATTGTAATAAAAAATAAAACTTTTATATTTATGATCGAGTATTTGAAGAAAAAATCTGCAAATACATCACACATACATAAGATGTACAAAAAAAACATAAAAAAAAAACGAAATAACAACTTATATGTTGTTATTGTCTAGACGACCATATTATTTCTATAAAATTGCAACAAAATCAAATAATCGAATACATTACACTGACGATTATGTCGGAAATTATTAATATAGCAATTAAAGCCTTGTATGAGGTCAATACACAATTTATCGACCCAAAGAAGTATAGCATAGTATCGACCTCATACAAAGGCTATAATTGTATGATATTTGAGACCATATTTCTCTATTAGGTATGTCTATTCTTCACCAGCATAGTTTATTTTTTAGCACCTTTTAATCTATTTTATGTTGTTTTTTTGTTGTTGTTTTTTTTTTTTGGGGGGGGGGGGGTATTTTTACTATTGTTTATTATGTAAGCCAAATCCAGACATTGATATAGAGGTTAATATGCCTTATAACATGGCGAACATCATAAATACTTGATTCAGTGAAACATAATAACAGTACTGTGTCTTACTAGTTTAGGATTTATCAATAATATTTCTCATCATAGTGATTTCTGTATTTACATACGATACCAATAACAAGTACTATCTTTAAAAAAAAAGACCTCCGATGCATACATATATGAACATAGACTTTAATTTTTATAATATGTTTTATCATATAATTGCGTTATTTCGTTAGGTCAGAAATGTTTTATATCAATTATGTCTTTACCGTATTAAACCGTCCTTTGTAAATGAGTAACAAACCGAAATCATTACTGACTGCATCAGAAAAAGTCTTACATTGAACAGTTGCGGATTCAGGATCCCCTTTTTATTACGATCACCCTGTCCCCTGTTATGTTAAATGGTTGGATCCGCCACTGAATAAATATACCTAAACAGAATTTCAACATCGTTCATCTTCATTCATATTTAATTTCTTTCGAAAAACACTTGAATAGCATACATACCATATATCGGGAATATCGGGAATTTGATTAGTTTGGGGCTCATAATCCTCAAAATAAGATCCCTTAAACTGCGTCCCTTTGAATCTTGGAAGTTGAAGGGAATTAGCAATCTTTAAAATTGACATATTTGCGTTATATGTCTGGTGTGTCTTTTCGCATTTTATAATTTTGTCTAATGATTTCTTGAAACTAGATAAAAAATAATATGTGTTTTGGAGGCCAAATTTATAAAACAGATATTTCTAGATGTCATTCAAGTCAAGACTTCCGATCAGATGATTATCATTCTTTTCAATTGATTAAGAACCGTTGATTAAGCGGTATTAACACAATATTGGAATATCGAATCAAAGATAAAAAAAAAAAAAAAAAAAAACTTTGGTGAATTTTTCGTTGTTTTTTTGTCGTGTGATGTCTATTGGTCTTTTTAAACTATCATCATGCTTACATATTTGCATATTTCTCAGTATTTTCAGATAAAATTTTATTCATTAAACTAATTCTAAAACTAATGTGGTTTACAGATTTATTCAAACGGGTTTTTTTTTTCAAACATAATTGTTGTTACTATCAATTATCCAAATCAAGTATGTTTGTAGACCTTGCATTTGAGGTAAGGGGTTTTGTAACATTTACGTTTTGTTTGATACGTTAGAACAAGCAAACCGTGGTGAGGTGACAAAAAAAAAATAATCAAAATCATGATGTCTGTTCAGGTCTTTTATCATTTTGACGGCTAAAATAAAAATTTGCAGATAGTTTTGCAGATGCGTCCTAAAATATACCAAAGAGGAACAAACGAAACACATTTTGTAGAAACACTGTTGGTGAATAAAGCTACTTGTAAGCAGCAACCCTTAATTAAGACAATCATGATAGGAATTAAAGCTCTAGAATGTCGTATTAATTGAGTAATACACACTCCATATGCAGTCGCTAATGGAGTGTTGCTACACAATACATAATGAAACTATCCAGCATCCACTATTAGAAGTGGGACATTTAAAGACGTATCGTATCCGTTTCTGATACGTTGACATATCTAAGAATATCTATGTGTTATTGTTCAATAGATTATTTTCATATTTAAAAATGTGTTTTTCTATGTTAGATATCTTTCTGTCATAGATACCCATTGATCCACTCTTTTTATTACATGATAGTTTTCAATTTATGAGTACTCGTTTATATCTAAACACTCGATATTTAAACTATCCCCATTTCTCCGTCCAAAATCTGTCCTTCTATAGCCATGTGTAATACGAAATTGAGTAATGAAATCAAAATAGCAATGGTACAATAGAGATTTGCCATATTGTGCATATATACAAGAGAAACTTCTTAAAGAAAATCGGGACTTTGTGACAAATATAGTTAAAATCTACAGACTTGATGATGAATAAAAAGATTTTTATTATAAAAAAAATAGTTTACTCACTTCTCAATTTGCTAGCGTTTGTTGTTAACAAAAAGTCATTAACAACTATATTCAAAAACAAAACTTGTATTAAGTCACTTAAGTCGAGTGCACCCTTGACGTTGTACTTGGCTACATATTTGAAGAAAGGATTGCCTGCTATTTTTTTTTATTAGGTCTTTCCACTTTTCCGTGGAAAGACCTATTGCTTTTCTTCTGATTATTATTTTTTTTTCTTTTCTTCCGCCTAATTTTTTTCCTTCGCTGTTTTTTTGTTTCACAAGATGTCGCTTAGAAATTTGGAATATGATATCGAACAGTTTATACGCTTTTGAAACCAACTCTGCTTAACCGAATACTTTACCATATAAGAGTTATCTCCCCGAACACTGTTTTTCTTGTTATCTCTAAGGGTTCGCAACCGTATAAGAAACCGACAAATTTATTTTTCCAAATTGCTGGTTACATCCTCAGAATGTTCTGTTTTATTTTGACCGAAGCCGTATCGAGATTCCATATGAGAGTTATTTCCCCTTTTGTATTTGAAATTTTGAAATGTATTTTAAACTGGAAAACCATAAGTGATAGAGACCTAGGGTGTTTTGATTTGAGATCCTTGGTCCAAAAAAATGAAAATTAGGTCAAGGTCAAAGGTCAAGGTCATATTCTAAATTTTGATTTTGGCTTATTTTCACTCATTTTCATAAACCTTATAAGATATCGACAAATTATTTTTACTAAATTGTTAGTTGCGACATGTCGTAACATAATAATTTTGGTTGAAAGGGTGCGTAGACAATGACTTGGAGTTTTAGCCACCAATCATATCTAAAATTATGCGTAACGTGATATAACTTATTAACCATACATATTAGAGACCTAGAGTCTTTTGATTTGAGATCCTCAGTTTGTGACCTTGAAATTGAGGTCAAGGTCATAGGTAAATTTGACGTTCTAGATTATGACCTTTGCTTAAAATTCATATCTTTACATCATAAAGCCATAGGAACTGACATTTTAGACTGATTTTTAATATGCTAATATCAAAATAGATATTTACTGGTGGAAAGACCTTTAATTGTTCTCTGAACAATTGGTTTTTAATTTATTATTGATATCAGTAATCAATTCGACTCATATGATGTGGATGATTCAATTCCCTTTTATTAGCAAATTACGCTAACTGTGTTTGTTTTTTTAATTCAATTTCACGCCTTGGTAGTTCTAATGATTTATATATCAAGTTTCAAAACATATATATAAGTATGTAGATTTACACGAAAATCACGTGCTTGTTATATGTGTGTAAATACAAAAAAGAAGATGTGGTATGATTGCCAATGAGACAACTATCCACAAAAGACCAAAATGACACAGACATTAACAACTATAGGTCACCGTACGGCCTTCAACAATGAGCAAAGCCCATACCGCATAGTCAGCTATAAAAGGCCCCGATAAGAGAATGTAAAATAATTCAAATGTTAGCTTCTGTTGTCGTCCATGCAATGTTTTCATAATTGTATTATAAGTACGTTTAGGGCAAAAAAATAAATTAAGTCCAGATTTTGACATACAAGAAGCAAGTATGCAAACACAAATAATACATAAATTAAGCAATAATTCAAAATTATTAAACGAACAATTTCTATATTAAACATGAAAGAGATAAAAAATTTGCATCGCCCTTTCCTTTTCCCCATCTTTCTTCCCTTTTCTCGATTACTTTTTAAGCACATAAATAATCACTTGAATAACAACCCATATGTACGTTTGGATACGTCAACGTATCATATACGGACACGATACGTCTTTAAATGTCCTACTATTATTACTAGACAATAAAACAAACATCGGAAAGAACTGTCGAAGCTGAAAATGTTAAGGAATCATGACATAACTTTTGTAACTAAACTATGTTTTGGTATATACAATTTGCATAAATGTAATGTTTTTTTATCATTGAGGATTGAATGTGAAATTCATAAAAGTAAAATATGTCTGCATGTTAATTTATATGACGTCCTTTCACCAATGATGTTAAATGTTTTGACTTGTTTGTGATACCGAAAACCTTGGTGTAATAATTTGTCTATGATACAGGGATTGCATACATACAAATAAATTTTGACAAAACAATGATTTTGTTACAATTGCAGCTCCGATAGTTCCTTTTCGATGTATTTTTTTTTTATCTAGTAAAAGTAGATAGTGGATAATTTCATTATGTTATAAATTTGTATCCTCTTTACACAGTAGTGAAGACCGTGCATGCTTGATTTAGAAATTAAAAACAGTGAATCTTGTAAAGAATATAAGAATATAATGAATGAAAACAACATTTTTCTTAACCATTATATTTTACTTTTCAATATTTTTCACATAAAATAGGCCTTACCACAGTCTCAGCCCAATTCACTTCACATTTATCAATCTATATCAATATAATACAGACAATTTGTATTCAAGTCTGGTTTACTTATTTATTTATTTATTGAACATCATGCACAAATGCGCTGTCCATTCTGTTTGCTACCAGTAGTGAGTTTGTTGACTGATCATAATGCAATACCTTGGGTTGTTTAAGACCTTCGGAGGAAGATAAAGTTTGTCTATGAGATTTACCATCGTTAGAGACAACTACAACATTGTTTGAAATGGTTCCCGCAACATAAACATTTCCCTCTTTGTCTATTGATATACCATGTGGGCTTTTTAAAACGTCCCTTTCTCTGAATTACCATTGCGTATTACCCTGGAAATCACAGCACGTCACCGTATTAAGGTTATCGTTTGTATATATAGTGTTGTTAGTAATAACTGTAACATATAAATAGTTACTATTTCCAAGTAGCCTGGATCCAATAGTGCCTGTTGATTTATTGCTTAAATTGATTGTCCTTAATCCTGCAGCCCTTTCACTGTATATCAATGACCTTTCATTTTTAAGTGCCATGCCTTCATTGTTTGACCCGACATTAAGCTCTTTTGTTATTTTTCTTGTCTCAATATCAATAAACCTGATAAAATTAGAATTTAAATAACAACCAGAAGTTACAACTATTATGTTGTTACCTTTATATGAGATATATAAGCTTTGATCTAGTTTAAATTCAAAGTCCTTTGTTCCATCTTTGTTTATTGCTATGACTTAATTTTTCTCGTAACAAGTAGACAGCATTCTTTCATCAGGCAGAATGGTACATCCTCTGACATGCATTACTCGCATCAATATTGACGGTCTTTTTTAACGCCAGTGTCAGGTTATCAATGGACTTTGGTAATGGAACGGCAACCATCTGTTGAGCCTGTTGATCCTTCTATCTACTAATAATAAGTTTGTTCGGCTCATTCATTATCAACGATTATTTCTCCAAAGGATTTAACGTCTATAGCAATATTCTTTAAAATCGTTTCAATTTTATCAAGATATTTGTGAATGATTTAATTTTTTGCTTTTAATTATTGACTGAACATTTTTTTCTTTCTTTGCTAAATCACGTTTCATTTCTTTTGCTGTAAGGAATGTTTGCAAATCGGAAGCATACTGCTTGATATTAGCTAAGGCAGCTTGAAAGTCTGCAATCTCGTTTTCGTGCTTCTCAACTTCGTTCAGTAACTGACGAATCTTCTTACTTTCTGCCACCTCTGATGTATCAAGATCTTTCAGCAGTGTCTGATGTAGTTGGTTTAGGTGATTATTGATCGAGGTTTTAGCTTTTTGAATCGCCATTTCAATGCTCTTCTTTTGTTCTGTAAAAGACGCTAAATTATCTTCACGGTCTTTTCAAATTTTTTGAATATGCTCTTTCCCCTCGTTCAGAGTCTTCTCAATATCTTTGAATGCATTTGAAGACTTAATACCACCTATGACGTCATCTATGTCTTTTGAATCTTCACATTTATTATGGTCCTCAACGACACACTTTTGACAGCACGGACAATCATGCTTCTTACAGAATATTTGATACTTTTCATCATGTTTCTTGTAGGAGTCTGACTGTGCGATTTGAATAACGTTGCTTGGTAATTTCTGGTACTCTGCTATCTTCACGGTTTCATGGTTACGTGTTCCTTTGGATAAATCGTGGTGGTCCCTACAATCATCACAGAGACCCTCCTCACAATCTGAACACCAGATGGCTGACTGTTTACTGATATTTCGTAATTCACAAACTCCACAAAGTTTCCAGTTACTTGCCATTTCTCCGAAGAATTTTTTTTTTCTCAGATTAATACGATACTAGAAGTCGATTTGAATCTTACTGTACAAGTGAATATATGTATAAAAACAAATTTCCGTAATTTAGCTACTTGAAAAATTAATTTTTAGCAATAATGTATCCTTATGAGCACAAAACAATATCCTCCAAATTCAACCAGACTGTTCCGATATCATCGCAAGCAATCATTATTTAGTTCTAATTACTTGTAGCTCTGGTGTTTTTTGGGGTTTTTTTGTTGGTTTTTTTTTGGCGTCAGTGAATATCCGATAAGGATTTTCCATTCGACCATGGATTCTACACGAACACGTTAGTGGAAAATGTTTTGCTAATTCAAGTTTGAAAGCATTTTTCTATCATTATATCATCATTTTCTACTCTTAAAGCCTAGATGTCAGATTTTCGTTGTTGATATGTTTAATCATTATTATGGTCCTAAATGAACCGCTTTTCTACACCAGGAACAGATAACCTTAGCTGTATTTCAAAACAATATATCAATACTTTCATGCTCACCCATTTCGTACACTAGTTGGTCTTCTCATTAATTTATTTCATTAGACCTTCACTGATGAGTCTTTTTTTTAGACAAACATATGTCTGGCGAAATCATTGTTAATCATGGAATCTATGATGAATTTGTTTAGATAAAAAAACAACATGAAACGCCAACCTCTCGGATGATTCAATGCGCACAACACATGTTTTTGAATATGAATTTTATAATGCAGGTACCTTCGAGACCCACAAATTTGAGGACCACAAATATAAAACTTTCGGAGAAAAAAATAAAGGAAACGGGTTTAATATGAAATAACCAAAACTGAAGTGCCATAAAGCTTTAATTACTCATAAATACAGGTTTCACAAGCACGTTTTGTTTAAATATTACTAACTAGTGGCACACATTCCGAACCTGTAGAACATGTTTAGTCACTGGCTGTTAAACAAAAATCGATCAATCAATAAATCACCAGTGCTACTCGTATCAAAACAGTTGACATATGGAAGTTGAGAAACAATGAAAAGAACATATTCATATTCGGTGTGCCAAATCTTCATAAGATCACAGAGGTAAGGAGAAGAAGGGTGTAACTTACAATTCTTGTGATTGTATGGGTTATAAATAGAGGATAATTGTACCACGGTCGATTAGTTTAATTAGAACAAAGTAAGAGAAGCATAGTAGTGTAAAGTAAGTGGCATACAACAGATGATGTTTTATTTAATGCAAACACTGAAAATACAATATTCCAAATTCAGGCCCCCAATCCTATACCCAACTGCCTATGGTTAATGTTAAGAAATCAACTGAATTTATATTTTCCGTAAACCTATAAACCAGACTCAGTCATGTACCCTGAAATCTGATCGAACCCCGCAGTAAAGATAAGCAATTTCACTTCTACATTAAATATCAATAATAATATATGACTAACGTACACCCTTGCAGTTGTTCTTTTTATATAAGAGTCTTCATTGAATAGGTTTCAGAATTGAGGGTATTAGCTGTAGACCCCTCTCAGACGGATTTTACGCCATGATTTTCATTCCAGTACAATGTAGAATCATTAGTAAGTAACATGATCTTATTGTTTTGTGTTTAGATCAATTTTTCTATATCTTAAACCTAGATATCAGATGATGTGGCATGAGTGCCAAAGAAATAACTATGCCATCCAAGTCAAAAATAAACTATTATAGGTCAAAGTACGTCCTTCAATGTGGAGCCTTTTCTCACATCGAACAGCATGCTATAAAGGGCCACACAAATGACTAGTATAGAACCGTCCAAATATGGAAAACCAACTGTCAAATCTATAAAAGAAACGAGAAACTTGAAACACTGTCTTATGAACCACATCAACAGACGACAACCATTGAATAACAGCTTTCTGGCTTAGGATAGGTGCACACAAATGTCTGTGGTTTAAACGATTTAACAAGCACCATCCCTCGCCAATTCCTGAAACACAAGTGCAACATAAAACTCAATCAAAAGACATATCAACAAACCTATGTATACATACACTGATCGAATAAATTTGATAATAATAAAAACAACCAATAAAAATAAAAAAATTATTAAAAAGGGGAGTCAGATGTAAAACATTTTCAGAAAGACAACTATAACATTGGACCAAATGCCGTTAAATTAAATAATGTACACCGGTAAATAAAAATAATTGTGTATTAAGTTTTAAATTATGTACGGAAATATATTTTAATAAAATATTAAATAGATGTTTAGTATAAAGCAAGAGAACAAAAGTTTAAGAATTTATCGTCATACTAAATTCTTATCAAAGAAAAAAAACCTCGACAAGACATAACACAAAAAAGTAAACACCAAATAAGCACTAGATGCGAGTTATAAAAAAAAGTGAATATGACATTAATGAAAATGAAATAGGGATTTAAAAATTCGCAATAATCATCCAGTTTGGTTCAGTTGTGTTTAAATAGGCAGATTCATATCGTATTAATGCGAAGTTGAACTGAACCTCTTGGGCTACCATGACCTAACCGTGTTGAGCAAGTAAAAAAAAAGAATGTGAACATTAAAAGTGAAACAAGGATACACAATTTTGTTGACTAATTCGATCTACAAAAACTAATTCTTATACAGGTAAAAACGATTATTAACATATTGTTTTAACTATTGAAATGGGATCAAACAGTCCTAGAAAAATCCCATTGTACGAGTTTGCTATCTATTTATATCTTTGTTTATGTTAATATCGGTTATGTAACCGTCGACATTCTTCAGAAGGTCATCTCAATAGTTAATGAGATGGCGTCAAGTCTAAAATACACACGAAATGTAGATACATAATTTCGAGTTAATGCATCGTTTATTGTTTATTTTAGACTTTTTTTTATCGGATATAGGTTTTATGTGTTATAAATCGAATATAAAGATTTCAGTTAAATCGGTGAACAAGAATTTGACAGCTAGTGCCGCTCATAAAATAACAAAACTGAATCACAAATTGTATCAACAGGTAACGTAAGTTCGGTTCGAGAGTAATCCCAGTTACTGAAAGCTTGTTGAAATCAAAAATAAATAATCATAAAAAATCATTCATCAGAAAATATAAATCAACTAACACACATCACAGGAATTTTGTGTTTTAACGTGATAGACATGAATTGTGAAATTCCAAAAAAAAATGTTTGTACCTTTATATTATATTACTTGACTCTTTATGGGCGATGCTTTGTAAGATTTATTAGTACAATGCATTTGTGATGGGCGATATCTATTGTTTAATTTGGATGATATCCATTTAGTCAAATTTCAAAAGAACAGAAGTTTATTCAGTGAAGTATATAATCATGATTATGTTGCTTCTGTGTATTTTCTTTTAATCACGTAGGACGAATTTCAATTCACATCTAGTACAACAATAAATGATAATCAATAAACGAGACATTGCAAATGATATCTCTACTCCGATAAAAAAAATGGAGTTTCCACGAACTTGAATAGTTTTCATTCATTTCTAACGGTTAACTCAGTATTTTAACATTTTCTTGTACGTAAAGGTAAATTCATAAAGTTGCATTATACAAACCAAGTCTGATAAGCAATACAAGATTGTAAAATCTAAACAGAATTATATTATTTTGGTAACATTAAATGACATACTTACAAGCAGGAAGAATATAACGATCATATAATCACACAAACCATTCACCCGTTTACGTATACCTAACCGTCGACAGTTATTTCCCTTTGCATATAATTATTTTGATTGATATAGGATCTATATGTGGATAAGAATGGGCTCGGATTAAGGAAGAATCTTTTTTACCATATTTTGTAATATTTAAGAACAAATTTCTCAATTATTTTTTAGTTCATCATTCTTCATTATTTGTATTTGAGCACATCAGTATTCTTTTTCTTTGTAGTTTGAGGACACAAGATCGCAATTCTGTATTTTTCAACCTTGTATTCCTCATTCTGTAAACCCGTCGAGACATTAATATAGGAGTTGATATGATTAATTACAAAGCGATGACAACACATACTTAATTCCGTTATCATTTTCTATATAAAAGAAGAACACAATAGTTTGATTTTTTTTTCAAATTGTGAACTATTGGACCGGTCAATAGTTTCCAACAATTGGACCTCGATGAAACTATTTGACCGCAAACGTCATTATATTTCGCGGATTTCAATGCAGCTACTAGATTGGATGTTTAGATTCGAGGGCAAAAGTTGCACTTCGGGGACAATAAGCGTACTATTCCACTCATACCCAGTCAATAAGTATACAATATCACACATAATTGGTGTTTGTTCTTGACTCTTTACTTAATAGTGTTCTCTATGTTGTTATAAACGTATATTCTATCAATTTGCCATAGAACAATGTTAGTATTGGGCTTTTATACATAACTCGTTGTTTTCTCTATATAAATCGATACCATACTAGATATTTTGTTTAAAGGGCGGGAGTTGATTCGTGAGATAATGGTTGCGGATTGCACTTAAGATAATGGGCTACATTCTCAATAATACTATCGATAAGAGGTGTTATTGTGTTTTATAGATATAAAATTCAGGTGATTCTCGAAAGAAAAAAATGATAAAAGAATACAAACAATATTTGCTGAAATGTCTTTGATGATCATCCTTAGGTAACATATTTGACCTGTGTTGGTATATTGGATCTCAATAACAAAATACAAGTCCCACAAATATGTTTTTGGCATGTACAAATGTATGAACAAAAATAGAAAACTGATTCACAAATTAATAAAGTCAATCATAGAAATAAAAATCACAGCCAATTATGTTAACCAACGAAACGAACAACACGACACTGATCATATTCTTGAACTGGTACAGACATTTTAAAAAGAAAATGGTGGGTGAAACCCAGTTTTTGTTTCCATATCCGTAATTGTTTGACCGTTATGTCTATTTCAAATAAGGATCTGATGTCACATCGAGTATAACCGTATGATGTATGACAATCATGGGACCTTCACATTAATACTAAAAGGTACACAACATTAACCTATTTGATATTCTATCAAAATAAGATAAAACCGAACTTATATGGACATTTATAATTTAACATAGAACGATCAACACTTCTATACTATAGATACTTATGAGATCTTAGTAAAATCCAAGAAAAATAGAACTATAAGATTTTAGATTAAACCTAATATAGGTCTCTCAGGCCAAGATGACATCAGATAGATTTCACTTTTATCTAAATATATAGCTCTTCAATTGTTTCGGTTCTTATACATCCATATAATTATTTGGCTTTGGGCGTTCCTGTTTCAGGAAAAGCACTTCGGAGGCACAGAATCTATAAATAAAGGCAACAGTAGTTATTGCGCAATACTGTTAATCTGTTATATATAAAAAATGTACATACCCTGTTTGATGTGTATCTTCTCCCATATCATTATTATTTGCTTTTATATTTAAATCAGAAATAATCAATGAATAATGGAAATTTTGAGAGAAAAAAAATTTGAAAAAAATGGTTTGCTGTCGTATAAAAATGGCTTAAAAAACAATACAAATAAGAAGATATTCAATCCACATCTTACATGAAATATACGCATGAAAATAGTTGAAATATGAAAAACTTCATAGGTAAGATCAGAAGAACCAAAGACAAACACAAAGAATCAACAGCTCTCTGGGTCGAATACTATTAACCATTTTGGCACCAATTGTTTAAAAAAATTATCCAAGTCAGTTGCCGGTGATCTCACTAGATGATTGGTTAAGTTGAAACATGTAAAAGCTCTTAACCCGTATCAGGTCTCAGGATGAATGAACAGGTTTTTAGAGTAAATGGCATCCTTCATCCGCTATGCTGATAGTGTACATACACATTTTATTCAAATCCAATTTACTTCTTTCACTACTTTCCACTAAACAAAAAAGCGCGGTCCTGTTTGTTTGCCACCAGTAGTGAGTTTGTTGACTGGTCATCATGTAACTGTGTTGCTGTCGGGTTTTGTGTAAAACAGGTGTTTATCAAACGTTGTTACATATGGATATCTCCAATTACAAAGTGGTCCGGATTTTATTAAACCTTTTGTATCGTTATTTAAATCAATCGTCCTAAACCCTTTATTTCCTGAACAATATCTTAATGTGCCTCCGTTTGTTTGTTCTACACCTGTATTTTCTGATCCAACATCAAACTTTGTCGTTACTTTTCTTTGATCTATGTCAATGCATTTGATGATATACGGTCCGAAGTAACGACCAGCAGTAACAGCAATTTTATTATTCCCTATGTACACCATATCAAAACATTAACCTGGTTTTATTTCAAAGTCCTTTGTACTATCTTTGTTTATTCCTATAACTTTTTGTTGATTGTTTCAAGTAAACAACATCCTTCCATCAGGTTTAATGGTACATCCTCTGATCTTTCTTGCATCGACGTTGACTATTATTTCTAACATTAGTGTCAGGTTTTCAATGGACTTTGGTGACGGAACAAAACTCATCTGTTGAGCCTTTTGATCCTTCTGCCACTTATCATAAGTTTGTTCGGCTCATTAACAACAATTATTTATCCAAAGGATTCTATATTAATCGGAGTATTCTGTAAAATCGTTTCAATTTTCAAAGACATTTGTGGATGATTCAATTTTCCGTTTTTAATTATCGATTGAACGAAATGCTCTTGCTGTGCTAAATCGCGTTCCATTTCTTTTGCTGCAAGGAATGTTTGAATTTCGGATGCATATTGCTTAATGTTCGATAAACAAGCTTTGGATTCTTCAATTTCTTTTTTCTTATTCTCCAATTCACTCAGTAGCTGACGATTTTTCTGATTCTCTGTCTCCTCTGTTGCATCAAGATCTCTCAGTACTGCCTGATGGAGTTTGTCTAGGTGATTATTAATTGATGTTTTAGCTTTTCGAATCTCAATTTTGACGTTCTTCCTATGTTCTTTCAAAGACGATAAATTTTCTTCACGGTCTTTTCGAATTCTTTGGATATGGGTGCTTACCTCGTTCAGAGTCTTCTCGATATCTTGGAATACATTTGAAGACTTAATACCTTTTATGACATCATTTATATCTTTTAAATCATCACATTTATTGTGATCCTCAACTACGCAACGTTTACAGCATGGACAATCATGCGTCTTACAGAATATTTGATACTTTTGATTATGTTTCTGGCAGGACTGTAAAATTGGAACAACGTTGCTTGGTAACTTCCGGTTCTCAGCTATCGTCACGGTTTTATGATTACGTGTTCCTTTGGATAAAGTGTGATGGTCCTTACAATAATCACAGAGACCTTCCTCACAATCTGAACACCATATTATTGACTGATTACTGATATTGCGTTGTTCACAAACTCCACAAACTAACCAGTTACTTGCCATTACTCTGAAAAATGCCTTTTTTAGTTTAATTGAATTTTTAATATGAGGCAGGCATTACCTGTGAATGGGAACGAAGTTTGCTTAAATCATTTTTTTTGTAACTTAAATATTTGTTAAAAAAAGAAACGGAAATACGTTTCCGATTTTGGTTCTGTTGTTAGGGATTTTACTTGTGACGTTATTTAAGTTATGACGTCATGTTCAATGTAAACAAAGAAACGCAATGCATCAGGTAACGTTTATTCATACCAATTTGAAAGACAAAGAATGATTAAAAATGAAATATTGGTATTGTGTTCATTGAGTTCCTATATTTTACTAGACTAATCAAAGTCTCACGACAACAAGACCGGAAAAAGGAAGAGAGTTGAGTGTTCTGCGCAATTCCGGAAATTTTCTCGATTTTTTTTTGTTATTGAATTTTCTACTGTAATAGGGGACTTCGTCCCCATAATATTAAATTGTATATGATAATGTTTCGCATTCACCTGCAATGCATAACAGTTCGAAATCTGTAAATGTTCGATAATGATTGATCAATGAAAAGGAGTTATAAAATATAAAGTATGCGCAAAAATGTTTACATCTCAAGATCTCTTCAATCGTTCTCATCCTCCTTTTTGTGAACAAGATCGAGGTCGTCATGAAAAAATATAGAGTAAAACATATGACAAGAAGTTTGTTTGACATTACATAATTATATTTCGAAAAACTAAGGATTTTCTTATCCCATGAATAGATTACCTTAGCCGTATTTGACACAATTTTTTGGAATTTTGGGTCCTCAATGCTCTTTAACTTTGTGATTGTTTGACTTTATCACTTTTTTATATGAGCTTCACTGATGAGTCTTATGTAGACGAAACGGGCGTCTGGCGTACTTAATTATAATCCTGGTACCTTTGATAACTATTTACGACTGGGTGTTAGTGTTGATAATCTTTTCGTTCATTTAAATTAGGTATCACGCATCATATCACTTACTTCGTTCGTGTTGTTTATTCTTTAGTTTTCTATGTTGTGTCATGTGTACTATTGTTTTTCTGTTTGTCTTTTTCATTTTTAGCCATGGCGTTGTCAGTTTGTTTTAGATTTATGAGTTTGACTGTCCCTTTGGTATCTTTCGTCCCTCTTTTACTTCTGTTTTGGCTAAAAGTAAAACAAACAAAACAAAACACATTTTATTATACAGTGAGTACTCCAAGTGTTTATGCAATAAATGGTTTTGTATGGGTTCACACATTCTAAAACAAAGAGCTTTTGAAACATAAAAAAGCAAACAGATATAGGAAGATGAGTGTCAATGAATATATGTCTAAATAAAACACCAAAACATCGACATTAGAAAAGCATTTAATTTAATATTCCAGACGTAACCAAAACATATGACAAAACAAAAAAAGTATAATGTTTAACAGCATATTTTTTTTTATATCATAATTTTATATTAAAGTCATAAATTTGGGTTTTAACTACTAATAGAGAATGTATAGTACTGTAAACCCTGTAGTAGAAATACGAATTAGCTTATGAATTAAATTTAGTTGGCCCACCTCTGAGATGGTTTGTCATATTTGGAGTCTTTCTCAAACAATGCATTATAGATACAAATGTATATACATGTAGGTTCATGATATTTATACCATACTCGTAATAGACCTTTCCACCAATTGTCTACACCTACAGTTGAAAAGATTACGACAGAAAATTAAAAAAATCAGGGGTCGTTCTGAAAAAAAAATGAAAATAATAGTATTGATCACCACTGATTGTATTCCTTTCATTGACAATGAAACAACTTGCCAAGAGAAATCACACGACATGGAACTTTTAATATAATATGGAGAAAATGATGAGCTTAAAGTCACGTTTCATCTTATTAGACGTTGAGCTTCTAGCTATCCTGATGGAATTAGAAAAATAAAAAGAACAAAACATGTTTTATTGTAGTTAACGTTCCATTTCACAATGTCTTATGTCTCTTGACAGGCACAAGGGCGGCACATGTCTGTACAATGTCTGTTAGTTTTGGCCTTTGTTGCCTCCATAATGCACTCAATACTTTGTAACTTTTTAATTCACCAATTTAAAGTCTTATGCTAATCAATTCGTGCTTCTTGTAAAAATAATTACACAGGCTATTTTCGGAAACGATGGAAGGACTCTACGACAAAGGGACAAGGTATGTTGTTTTTCGTGACTCAGACCAATATAGTGGTCAATCAGTTCGTAAGAACGACTAAATAATTAAATGAGGTGTAACCTAAGTCGTTGAACTTAAAATCCCTGCTTGGCACTGTCCAAAAAGACTTTCAATGACAACATTCTCTATAGTAACAAACGAGTTGAAATAAAAATTCTATACCGCAGGTATGTACTGCTAAAATGTTACTTTGGAAGAGAAGTCAATTATATAAAAGAAATTCCCCATTCATCAAGGAAAACATCAACTTTAACAAGGTATCTTGAGACGGAGTAGTCCCTCGATGATAAAATAGTGATGTTATATTTTTCTTCGACCTAAAAATAAACTACATTATCCCTCCCAACATTGAATATGTGCATCATCAGCTAAGGGACTACTAGCAGTTACTGACATGTCATCGTAATGATCAATTAAACTGATTGAAAAATAGTGTCCTCATCATATAAAAATAAAGTACAATCTAACCCGTAAGAGGTTTAGTAGCATGCCACCATACGATATATGAAAATAACATAACCCGTATCATGCCTACAACTAGTTTTATAATACATGTGTTTATTTCCGATGCAAAGACCCTATAAGTGAATCAATATACTTACCAAAATATGCAATCCTTGATGACCTGACAAAAGTATTGTAAGTATTTCCTTTCTGTTCAAAGGTTTGGTTAGCTTTTCAGGTAAATGCATACTTTTTATTGCTTTGTAAAGAATATTACAATAGAGGATTGGATGTGAAATACCTAAAAGTGAAATCTGTCTGCCTGTTGATTTATACCGATGATAAACTTTAGTAAATATTTTAACTTGTTTGTGATATCGAAAACCCTGGTGTAATAATTTGTCTATAATACAGAGATTGCATAGGTACAAATATCTTTACAAAACAATGATTTTGTTACAAACATCGATTCATGATCACTCAACATTTTCAGCTCCGACAGTTCTTTCTCAATGTATTCTATTTTGTCTAGTAATAGTAGATAGTGGGTGTTTTCATTATGTTATAAGTTTGTATCCTCTTTAAACAGTAGTAAAGACCGTGCATGTTTGATTTAGAAATTCAAAACAGTGAATTTTGTAAAGGATATCAAAATATAATGAATGAAACCAACCTTATTCTATTCCATTTTATTTTACTTTTCAATATCATTCATAAACGTGAAATGCAAACATCCCTCCTATCAGTTTACAAATTGACAAATATAAACCTAATCTTACGCATCATTGTTTTTGAACGTATTTTATAACTCTCACAAGACCAAGTGTGATCGTTTATGATACTTGTCCAGTGAACAGCCCAAACCTCTCATTCTGTGTCTTTATTATACAATACACACATTTAGAATCACTTGATAATAAAATTAATTATAATACTTAAACTAAGAATTCTGTTTGACATAAAGATAACCCCTGAAAACATTTGTTGTTAAGATTCAAAATAAAAAAATATCATATATAATGATAATAGACGAATGTTCAATTTATATATCAAAATAACTGGTTTAAACAAACATACGTGAGACAGAAACGAGCGCCATGTATGAATTCATTACAAAGAAAGACTATGTCTGTAAATAGAAAATGCATCTGACGTAGATCCTGCATTACGAAAAATTACTACGAATATTAAAAAAATAGCATTTTATTCATTTGCAGATTTTGAGGAAGCAACATTTTTTCAAACTTTTTATTCGTCTTTTTTGTATTTAAAACCAGTAATAAGGAGAAAAACAAAATAGTCGTCAAACACACACACACATATTTTAATGATATAGGTCTGATCATGAGTTATGATTCTTAGGAACAAAATACTAGTCCATAGAGAAAAAAAAACATGCCGAAAAAAGTTCTATAGAAGCTTATGTTAAGGTGTTGAACATTAAAATAACTTTCATGGAATGTAACGATACTTTCAAAATGCCCATGCTTCATTGTTGGAAAACACAGTATGCAACGCAAAATACGTTGTTTATTTTAATTTTTCAGTATTTAAATAATCGATGGCAGGCACATTTGTCAACAACTTAGGGTTATATATCTAAACAATCCTAACTTTCTGAATGATATTATGCTACAAAGCATCGAAAAAAAAAGTTCATAAATTCATATGAATGAATAAACAAAATTATGTCCCATATGTAACCAATTATTGGCATTGTTTCAGCAGTCTAAACACGGCACCTGTAGTATACCGCTGTTCAAAAGTCAAAAATCGATTGACATAAAAAAAATTCCTGGTAACAATCTCAAATCGAGGGAAACGCATCAAATAAAAGAGGAAAACAACGAAACAACACTCAACCGCAACAAAATACAAAGAACGAACAAGGCTACACACAAACGAACTATTATTTAACAACTTCCATATTCCTGACTTGTTATAGGGCATTTTAAGCAAAAAGTGAGGGTTGATAATGACAACATTACATGACGGGAATAATATACAAATAAATGAAAAACACAAAAGAGTGAATAAAGATTATAATTGTACATATCGACATGTTAACCACAAAATGGCAACGTATAACTAAAATTAATTAAGGATAGTACACAAAAACAGCTAATTGAATTACAAACTGCGGGTGTGTAACGCGAATTGATCAACGCCACAAAAAGTAACGTCACATGTAAATTTTTGTAAATTGGATATAAAACAAAATTTGGTTTCTAATTATGTTATTTGATGTATTCTATAACAATTACAAGAATATTAATATAGCATTGTGTTAGTAATTGTGCTACTAACTATGTCGGTTTCTCTTCCAAAGTAAAGTGCGTAAAATACTAGTAGATAAATAAAGGTAACAGTAGTATACTGTTGTTCGAAAGTCATAAATCGATTGAGAGACAAGAGCCTGTCACAACGACAGCAAACCGGATTTATTAACATTTATTTGTGTCCTGGCAATATCAAAAATACCATATCTGATGAACAGTGAAAGTGAAAATCGTTAATATCAAAACTGACCTCAATTTTTGCACTCAGTACCAACATATTAAAATTTGAAAAGCTTAGGTTGAATGGTTCATGAGTAAATGCAACAACATGAATGGAAACGCAATTTTTCGATCTTTCAAGAACCATAACTCCTGAACGGTAAAAGTCAAAATCAACATTATTGAACTTGACCTCCATTTTGTCATCAGTAACAACATATTAAAATTTGAAAAGTTTTGGTGGAACAGTTCACAAGTAAATGCACGAATCCGACTGGAAACGCCATTTTTCAATCTTTCAAGAACCATAACTCCTGAACGGTAAAATTCAAAATCGTCATTATTTAACTTGACATCCATTTTGTCATCAGTACCAACATATTAAAATTTGAAAAAGCTTTGGTGGAACAGTTCATGAGTAAATGCACGGACACGACTGGAAACACCATTTTTCAATCTTTCAAGAACCATAACTCCTGAACGGTAAAAGTCAAAATCGTTATTATTATACTTGACCTCCATTTTGTCATCAGTAACAACTTATTAAAATTTGTGTAGCTTTGGTTGAACAGTTATTGCGTAAATGCACGGACAAGACTGGAAATGCCATTCTTCAATCTTTCAAGAACCATAACTCCTGAACGGTAAAAGTCAAAATCGTCATTATTGAACTTGACCTTCATTTTGTTGTCAGTAACGACATATTAAAATTAGTAGCTTTGGTTCAACGGTTCACGAGTAAATGCACGGACAACATTTGGTTGCCGCCCGCCCGCCCGGCCACCCGACCGCCCGACCGCCGTACATCCCCAAATCAATAACTGACATTTTTGTCACAAAAATCCGGTTAAAAATCAATCCGGGTTACAAACTTAAACTAAGGTAAGCACGTCACTTATAAGAGGAAAATATCGAAACAACAGAAGCACTGAGGTGCAACAAAAAACCAAAACGACAATGCAACACACACGGAAACGAATAAGGTCACAGCTGCCGACTAACTTACTACAGGACGTTTTAAGAAAAAAATGGTGGGCTGAACCTGATTTTGAGGCTCGCACTTTTTTATACAATAATAGATATAACACTAGAACGATACCACTACATGCCAGGATTACAGTACACATAAATGAAAGAACATTACGAACAGAGAAATACACAAATAAACATTACAATATGAGGTACCAGGCTTATGATTTAATACACCATACGTATTTCTCGTCTACATAAGACTCACCAGTGAAGCTCAGATCAAAATAATAAAGAAAGCCAAACATGTACAAAGTTAAAGAGCACTGATGATCGAAAATTCCAAAAAGTTATGCCAAAATACGGCTAAGGTTAAATTAACTCATCATAGATACGAGGATTGAAATTTTATATTTTCGCCAGACGCAGGTTTCGTCTTATCAGTGACGCTCGAATCAAGAAATGTTAAAAAGGCCACCTTAATTGCGAAGTTGAAGAGCATTGGGGACCACAAATTCCTCAAAGTTTTGCCAAATACAGTTTAGGTAATCTATTCCTGAGGTAGAAAAGACTTAGTATTTCAAACATTCAAAGTTTTGTTAACGGTTAATAAGTCCTGTAAACATAGTTGCTTTAAACTACAATCATACAAATTACACTTTAAACTGACAAAAGCAAGCAATCGAAGACAAGACGCAGGTCTCAATCGAATCTTTTATGAATTGTTTTATTTTAAATTACAAGTTCACTCAAACAAATGTATGCTCAACCACAAAAAAAAAATGATTTCGAATACAAGTTAGTCTTTTTTTAAGTAAATACGATAAATGTAAAAAGAAATTCCAATCAGATGCATTTCTTATCGTATCTAACAAAACTGTTCACATGAAATCATGCTTGTTTTATATTTGGAAAATTTATATCTAATTTATTGACTAGCATAGATAAATCACCGTCATACTATAAGGTTGAAGGTTTATTTCTAGTCCAGAAAAAAATCAGTTGTCCAAAGTATTATAGGAATAGTTTTATGAAAATTGCATCAATATGTGATTGTATGGTAATAAAATAATCACTTGCAATGATGGATGTCTTTTTAATGTTAAAAGCAAAATAATGCATATCCAAGAGGAGATCATGTGTACGTGATATAAACATGTACCCTGTATCATATTAGACGGACAGGCTGAGTTAGATATTTTACGTGCTAGATCGAAAGGTAACAGTCACCTGGAAGACTTTTCAGCCTATCTGTTCACATTATGTGTGAATTCCAAACGAAGCTTTTACATTTACTTCTAAATAAAGCGTGTAGCTGATAACCAGCAGTTATAACATTTATAGAATACTTTTATAAACTATAAAACTGGAATATATTCAAAATATAATATAAAGAAGAAGAAAAAATATTACTTGTCACACTCTTGAAAAAACAATGTAAAGTGATATATAGACAATCATCAATAACTTGATTTTAGAAAAAAAATTAAAGTAGTATTTCAAGGTATTCCTTGGATCTATATACAAGTCTTATCGCAATATAGTCGTAGTTTGCAATTCACTATTCTACCAAAATTTACCCATAACAATACCAATACCGTGTCCAAACGTTCTATGCTACGTGCAATTGATTGAGGTTAATCAAATTCATTTAAGTCAAGAGAACAAACTTTGATAAAAATTTCAATTGTCCAATGAGTGTGGTAAAACTTCAAACTATCTGGAAACAGGGAGCTATTACAAGGCGGGTGTAAACATTGCTGATACGCTTAAACTTAACATTATCATGCTACTGACAAAATATTAAAGAGTCAATGCCATAGAAGCACAAACAGTTTTTTTTAAAAAGTGTCAATGTACAATAAGGGTTGTGTTTGTTTCAAACTATCAGCAAACAAGAATTAGCTGCAGATGTTAATAATCATACATTCTACAAACCAATAACATCAAGCTGAAGGACAAATTCAAAATCATTTCTTTTCACGTAGGTCAAGAACACATTGACGAAAACACCCTTTACTGAATCTTTCTGTCTGATTGTTCAATACAAAATTAAGAAGATGTGGTATGATTGCCGATGAAACAACTCACACATAAAGCCAACACACAGTAGACGCTAAACAAGTTTAGGTCGCCGTGTGGACTTCAATAACGAACCAAACCAATACCGTAATCTATAAAAGGTTCCTTAATGTCAAATGTAAAAAAAAACGAAAACAAGAAAACGGACAGCCAGTTTCATTTTCAAACAATTAAACGAAAAACAAACATTATATAGTAACAAACGAAAACCACTGTATTACAGCTTCCTGACTTGGGACAAACACTTACATAATGTGGCGGCGTTGAATATGTTTTCTGGCGCCTAATTAAACCCTCCCTCGAACATAGGGCAGTGGTGGGTGTAACATAACAACATAAGAACATAGTAATTACTATAAAAAATCAGTTAAAAAGAACTTAATACATGTACATAACACACACAAAGTACAGTTCTGAGGGCACTTACAGTAACTGGAAGCTATTTTTAAGTCAATAAAAACTATTAAGAACACTAGATGAATGTTTCAGTATAATACTTTAAAATCAACCTTCATTTCAAATTGAATTATGACATTCATGATGACACGAGCTTCTACAATAAAATGCAAAGTTAAAAAAAATGATAATAATTGTGTTTACATGATCATAACGAAAAAATGTAATTGTACATGTAAGTATTGAATGCCTCTTTTAGTAATTTCACATGGTTGTAAAAGCGTTGACCGTTTGCACATTTTTTTAATGAAGCGCTTCCTGTTTACAAAATTTACTTCGGTCAACAATTTTATGATCCAATGAATTTGCCAAAAGAAGCATCCAATTCTTAAATAAAAAGTTCATATATCTAAGACTAAAACTTTTTGTGTCGTTATCACAGATAAAATATTGAAGAGAAACATAGCGATTATTATTGAAATAATTCATTGATGATGTTTTAATCAAATTTGATTTACTTCTTTCACTACTTTACATCATACAAAAACGCACGACCCATTTTGTTTGCAACTAGTAGTAAGTCTGATGACTGGTCATAATGCACTGTCTGTGGTTTCAAAAGACCTTCGGCGTTCGATAAAATTTGTCTATGATGTTTTCCATCATGAGAGACAACCACAACACTGTTTGAATTAGTCCCCGCAACATAAACGTTTCCATCTTTGTCTACTGAAATACCCTGTGGATTTTTTAATACTCTTTTGTTCTTGAATTCCCATTGTGTCGTTCCTTGAAAATCACTACATGTCACTGTGTTGATATCTTGGTTTGTATATAAAATGTTTTTATCATAAATTGTAACATATGAATATCCGCTAATACTAAGTGGTCCAGATCTTATTGAACCTCTTGTTTTGTTGCTTAAATCGATTGTTTTCATCCCAGTCCCTCCTGCGCAATATATTAATGTTCCTTCACCTGTTAGTACCACCCCAAGATTTTTTGATTGAACATCAAGCACTTCAGTAACTATCCTTTGCTCTATATCAACGCAATTGATATAAAAAGAGTCAAAGTAACGACCAGAAGTAACAGCAATTTTATTGTTACCTATATACACCATATCAAAACATCTATCTAGTTTTATTTCAAAGTCAGTTGTACCATATTTGTTAATTACTATAATTTTATGTTTCGAGTAACATGTAAACATCATTCTTCCATCTGGTAGTATGGTACATCCTCTAATGTCAGCTGCATCAGTATTGACGGTTCGTCGTAACGTCAGTGCCAGGTTATCAATAGACTTTGATACAGGGGCGACAATCATCTGTTGAGCCTGTTGATCTTTCTGTCTTCTTATTATAAGTTCGTTCGGCTCATTGACAACAATTATTTCTCCAAAGGATTTTACATCTATTGCAATATTTTGTATAATCGTTTCAATATTCAAAGTCATTCGATGATGATTTAATTTTCCGCTTTTAGTTATTGTGTGTACAAAGTTTTCATTTTTTGTTAAATCACGCTCCATATCTTTTACTGCTAAGAATGTTTGCAAATCGGAAGCATACTGCTTAATACTAGCTAAGGCAGCTTGAAATTCTGTAATCTCTTTTTCGTTCTTCTCAACTTCGCTCAGGAGTTGACGAATTTTCATACTCTCTGTCTCCTCTGCTGTATCAAGATCTCTCAGCAGTGTCTGATGTAGTTGGTCTAGGTGATTATTGATCGAGGTTTTAGCTTTTTGGATTTCAATTACAATGCTCTTCTTTTGATCTTGTAAAGACGCTAAATTTTCTTCACGGTCTTTTCGAATTCTTTCGATATGCTCTTTAACCTCTTTTAGAGTCTTTTCGATATCTTCAAATGCATTTGACGACTTAATACCGCTTATGACATCATCTATGTCTTTTAAATCTTCACATTTATTGTGATCCTCGACCACACACCGTTTACAGCAGGGACAATCATGCTTCTTACAAAATATTTGATACTTTTGATCATGTTTTCTACAGGACTGTGCGATTTGAACAACGTTGCTAGGTAACTTCTGGTACTCGGCTATCGTCACGGTTTCATGATTACGTGTTCCTTTGGATAAACTGTGATGGTCCTTACAATCATCACAGAGACCCTCCTCACAATCTGAACACCATATGACTGACTGTTTACTGATATTGCGTAGATCACAAACTCCACAAATATTCCAATTACTTGCCATTACTCTGAAATTATATCTTTCTATGTTCAAATCAAAAGTCAATTAGAAGTTCTATCATAAGTAAATATATGGTTCGCTTCTGACCTATTACGAATCCATAGAGGGTTAACAAAATCCAAAGGGGTGAGGCCGAATGTCATTATAATGGAATGGAATGAGACTGTCAAACAAGTGAGAGGTTCAGCTGCTATAACAACAGGTTTAATCAAGCATTTTCTTGAAATGCCTGTACCAAGTCAAAAATATGACAGTTGTTCTCGATTCGTTTGATGTGTTTGAGCATTTGATTTTACCATTTGATGAGGGATTTTCCATTTTAAATTCTCTTAGTGTTCGATACTTTTATCATTGTACATTTTTTTTTATCATCATATCATATACATCTCTTTTACTAAAAACAACAAACAAACATAAAACAAATGATACGATTCAGTGAGTACAACTCGTGTTTATGGCTAAATATAAATTGTCTAGAAGCATAAAAGAACGGGTCTAAATAGAACAACCAACACTGATGTGACAAACAAATTTATAAACTCAACAACACAGGCTTATACTATAGTACACCAGAACAGATCAGACCCACGTTTCCATTTTTGACGTCTTCCACTACAAACAAGTTAACATATGTGTGAATACACCGAACACGAAGTCGACGACCCTGTGTCTATTTTATATCAATAAAAGAACATATTGGTTCTTACGAAAACTAAAAATAACAGAGATACATGTATTATTTTATACGATTTTCAATTCTAATTTATTGAACCAAAGTTGTTTACATGCTCTTCAACTTCGTACTTTATTTGGCCTTTTTTTTTTTTTTTTTTTAACTTTTTTGGATTCGAGCGTCACTGGTGAGTCTTTTGTAGACGAAACGCGCGTCTGGCGTATATACAAAATTTGGTCCTGGTATCTATGATGAGTTTATTTACAAACGTTTACCAAAATCTATGCCCATTGACTGTTTCTCGATCTGTAATGGTTTGTTTTTTCACTATCCTTCAACATGCATGTATTTTATTTGTAATAGTTGACACTGATTGCCTTAAGGGCGTCATTTAGCTATACAGATTTATAACTATAATACATTTGTGATGGACGATGAAACGTGGATCAATTTGGATAACCTCCCGGTTGTCAAAATAAATCTTTATGTTATAGATAATGCATATTTTAATTTTTTTCTTGTCGTAGAACACACCCCGAGAAATAATATTTTTTTGACGGTATATAATGAAAAGAAATGCATCAAGTGAAGTATATTATCATTGGTTTGTTGCTTGTGTCTATTTTCCTTTTATCATATAGGTAATTAATATTTTGCATCATATCAAGTATAAAAGCTCAAATACAATAAATGTGACTAAACGAATGATATCCAAACTTCGGTTCAAATATATACTCTTCATTACTTCAAGATGTTTTGTAGTGTACATGAACGGCTACATTTATAACAATATATTTCAATTGTAAAGAGTTTTCTGTAACGTATTGGGTTTCGTAATAGAAAACTCGTGTTTAATAATCAACACACAATTGAAAAATAAAAACGTATGTTTTGTTTATGAAGGAGTATATTCATAACATTATCAGACGTACTTACAACCAGGAAGATTATAATCAACATATGATAACACACCCCATTTATCATGTTTATCGTCAACAGTTATTTCCCTTTGCATATACTTCTGTCTTGAGAAAGGGAGCGGGTTTGGAATGATTTTCATTATTTATTAGTAATTTATATTTTAGACTATTATTATATAACATATGTCCATTATTCACCTGCATTCTTTATATGTTAGCACCTTTTAATTATCTTTTCTTTATTATTTTGGGACACATTTTTCCGCTATTCTTAATTTTAACCCATTATTATTTATTCCATACATTGATATAGTATTATTATGCTTTCTTACATGGCGAAAACCATAAATACTTGATTCAGTAAAACATAAAAACAGTACCACGTCTCATTCAGGATTTATCAATAATGTTTCTCATCGAATTGATTTTTGTATTTGTATACGATAATAATAAAATGTACATGATGTACATGTACTTTCTTTTAAAAAAAGTTATCTGACGCATACAGGTGTGAGCATAGAGTTTAATCTTTTTAAGACTTTTTAACACATAATTCCTTTATTTTGTTCTATCAGAGATTGTGACCTCATTCATTACTTTACCACAGTAATCCTTCGTAAATTGGACACAAACTGAAATAGTTTAAACATATTTCATTTGCTAAATTAAAGCAAAATTGATTAGACATCATGTTAGACACAAGTACAGCATATTTATGAAATTTGGGGCGAGCGAGCGATTTAAAAATTTTAATAAAAAAATATTTAATTTGCAAATTTTTGAGGCGAAGCTTGAAAAGTAAAGGCGAGCGATTATAATTTTTTTTTTGTAAACATAAAATAGTAGGTTTTGACAATATTAAAGCTTGATTTATCACTTGTACTTTGACATTTCTTTAATTTCTGAAGTATTTTTTCCCTGTTCACCAAGAAATAATTAAATCTGGTCTATGTATGTGTGACTGACAATGAGACAATTCTCCATCCAAGTCATAATCAGTTTGGGGACAACCCCTTAATGTTATAAATATCCCTTTTACATGTTCTATGAGGGATCAATATAAGTTTATATAATATATTTGTTTGTACAAAAGAGCTCATATTTTCTCAAAGAACTATATATCTATCTGGTATTAAATGGTCAAAACATGTCCAGGAATTTTGTAATATTCCTGGACTTTAACCATGTTAACACATTTACTTTAACAGTTTAATATTATTCAAAATAAGTGGACCCTCTTTTAGAAAAAGTTGTATAAAATATGATGTATCTCTCCTCTTTTTGAGTACAAAATTCTAAGTTTTCAAAGGTTTTGTATAGAAGAACTATACAAATCCTTGGTATTTCTATTTTATTTTCTACATCAGTAAAATGACCCCTTGTCTGAGGGAGGGTTGTTCTCAACCTGATAATAACAAACACAGGTCAAAGTACGGCCTTTGACACAGGGCTTTGATACAGACCAAACAGCAGGCTATAAAGGATCCCAAAACTATTAGCGTACACAATTCGAACAGGAAAACCAACGATCTAATTTATATATCATGTATATCCAAACGGGAAAATACCAATGAACAACACCAACAAACGATAACTGCTGAACGAAAGGCCCCTCAATCAATCAGGACAGGTGCATAAACATGCAGCGGCTATGGATAGTTTTGTTTCGCCAGCATACAATATAATTGCAGTTGAAGGCAAATCCTTCAGAAGTTTTTTGTACTTTATTCTAACAAAGAACATTTTTTGATAGGGAATATTAGTAAGGGGGAAAGTAACCAATTTTTTGTTCTTTACAGGTATTTCCGCTGTTATAAATTTATATCGGAGCATTCCCGCTTTGGATAAATAGGTTTCTTGCTGAAACAAATATTCTCACAGATATTTACAAAGTGTGGTGGGGTGCTTTTATGTTTAAAACCGTTATATACAGGTTAGACTGTAATTTTAAAAACAAATGTTGATATCTTTTTATAATATTTACAAAAAAAAACGGTGCGGGAAATGGACATGATTATATTTACGGATGCGGGAAGCGGGAATATAAAAAAAATAAATTCTGTTTTGAAAAAAATAGGTGCGGGTGGGTCCGTCGAACAAAGAATCAAATTGGTGTGGCCTAGGAACAGATTTCTTGAAACACAAAACTTATTACCACAAATTACAGATCCAGTTTGAATTTAAGTTGCGTCACCTTAACTGTGACAGAGTTATGCTCATTTGCTTATGATAAAAAGGCTGATTTCTTTCTCCGTTCTCTTACTTGGTTTGCTTCAATTAAATGTTATAAAACGTATACACAATGCTTACTACCACAAAACTTACATCAAATAGTCATTAGGGTAGTGTCACTTTTACAGTCCCTGAGTAATGTCACTTTAACAGTCCCTGAGTAATGCCACTGTTACAGTCCCCGAGTAATGTCACTTTTCATCGTTATATACAAGCGGCGGCAACATTTGTGTCCCATGGACACATTCTCCGTTTATATTTTATTTGTTCCAGTAAATGACAAAGGATAATAATACTTACTGTGATGAAAATTGATCAGCACTAATTTTGGACGCGTCTTAGACATTTCTGAAATTGTGAAGATGAATTAATTGATTTGATTTTATAACAAATCTTACTAGAAATTCTATTATTTTTTTCCATTTCCAATGGGCATAACACAGAATAAGAAACAATAGATCAACGGTGATTTTCGATCTCTTCTATCTTTTATAAAAATCCGTTTAGAAATGTAGGCTTGAAAGCAAAACCAATGCAATATATTTCCAACGCTCAGAACTCCTGTAAGAAATTATCAATCCTGCTATTTGCATAACTCTTAGACCTTACATATATAAATCTTTAATATGATTTCATATAACAGCTATTTCAGTCTTTGGTTTGCTTTTTGATGTTATTAGTGATTTGTAAAACGATGCTTTTCAATTTCTCTCTGCATTGTTATTTTTTTTTATTAAAACCCAGTCAACCCTGTCTTTCTTAAATTATTAGAATTCGATATACATTGAATTCATTTCTTTCGTGGGTATTATCGAAGAATTGAAAAGAAATGTAATATTCTCATGGTTTTGCCAAAATCTGAAAACACACCTACAGCTTGTGAAAAAAACATTTTATGATTTACACAAATGTATATTTGGTTAAAACGTAATTTCGTGGTTTACCTGTTCCCAGGAAATCCACGACAATGGTTACCTACGAATAATAATGAATCCATTGTTTGCACTTATATAAACCAATGGGAATTTAGAAAATAATTTTATGCCAGGAACAACACTGATAATGTAAGAAAACTATAACTGCTGCCTTAGCTTGGCTGCAATATATTGATGCCAATAACTGTAAGAAGTAGTATATATATTATGTATTTTCACATGAATATTTTCCTACGGTATTTTCTTTTCGCGATTGTGTCTATTATCACATACATATGGTTTACTTTTACAAATTATGACTTGAATAGAAAGTTGTCTCATTGACACTCATACCACATCTTCTTTTCTGTATATGTGTGTAAAGTCAAGTGTTTAAACATATATATCTGTAAATAGTTATCAACTCTGTAATAAAGACGAAATTATATTCAAAACAAATATATATGACATGAGTTATAGTGAAAACTGCAATGATAACAGCCGTACGCATTTTATTCATATCTAATTTACTTCTTTCGCTATCATACATCAAACAAAAATGCGTGACCCTGTTTGTTTGCAACAAGTAAAGAGTTTGTTGACTTGTCATAATGCAATGCCTGTGGTTTGATAAGACCTTCGTTGGATGATAGGATTTGTCTATGTTGTTTTCCATCATGTGATATAACCACTACAGTGTTAGAATAAGTCCCCACAACATACACATTTCCATTTTTGTCTACGGAGATACCTTGGGGGACTTTTAAAACTCTTTCTTCTTTGAATTCCCATTGTGTGGTACCTTCGAAATCAATGCACGTAACGGTGTTATTATCAGGGTTTGTATATATAATATGTTTATCAAAACTTGTTACATATGCATATCCCGATAGGCTAAGAGGTCCAGATCTTATGGAACCTTTTGTTTCGTTATTTAAATCGAGTGTTTTCAATCCACTCTCTCCTGCACAATATATTAATGTTCCTATTTTAGTTAACACTGCGCCTTCATTGAATAATTCGACATGAAGCTTTTTACTAACTTTTCTTTTCTCAATATCAATAAGGATGATCAACGGAAAGCTCATGGGGGCACCAGATGTCACAAACATTATATTATTATCGATGTAATCGATATCGAAGCAACTATCTAGTTTCATTTCAAATTCCGTTGTACCATCGTTGTTAATTGATATGACTTCATCTTGCTGGTAACAAGTAAACATCATCCTTCCATCTGGTAGTATGGTACTTCCTCTGATATCAGCTGCATCAATGTTGACGGTCTGTCGTAACGTCAGTGTCAGGTTGAACTTTGGTGCTGATGCAGTGATCATCTGTTGAGCATGTTGATCCTTCTGTCTACTTATAATAAGTTTGTTCGGTTCATTATCAACGATTATTTCTCCAAAGGATTTAATGTCAACGGCAAAATTTTGTAAAATATTTTCTATTTTCAAAGATATTTGTGGATGATTTAATTTTTCACTTTTAACTACTGACCGTACATAATTTTCTTTCTTTGCTAAATCACGTTCCATTTCTTTTGCTGTCAGGAATATTTGCAATTCAGAAGCATATTGCTTAATGTTTATTAAACCAGCTTGGAATTCTTCAATCTCTTTTTGTTGCTTCTTAACTTTGCTCAGTAACTGACGAATCTTTTTATTCTCTGTCTCCTCTGATGTATCCAGATCTCTCAATAGTTTTTGATGTAGTTTGTCTAGATGATTATTGATCGAGGTTTTAGCTTTTTGGATCTCCATTCCAATGTTCTTCTTTTGTTCTTTCAAAGACGCTAAATTGTCTTCACGGTCTTTTCGAATTCTTTTTTTTGCATTTGACGATTTAATATCACCAATTACATCATCTATATCTTTTAAATTTTCACATTTGTTATGATCCTCAACGACACACTTTCTACAGCACGGACAATCATGCTTCTTACAAAATATTTGATACTTTTGATCATGTTTCCTGCAGGACTGTGCGATTTGAATAACGTTGCTTGGTAATTTCTGGTAATCGTCTATCGTCACGGTTCCATGGTTACGTGAGGCTTTTGATAAACCGTGGTGTTCCCTACAATCATCACAGAGACCCTCCTCACAATCTGAACACCAGATGACTGATTGTTTACTGATATTGCGTAGTTTACAAATTCCACAAACTTTCCAGTTAGTTGCCATTTCTCTGAAACAAGACCTTTCTCAGATTAATACGATACTATAAGTCAATTAGAATCTTACTGTACACGTGGTATATGTATAAAAACAAATTTCCGTAATTTAGCTACTTGAAAGTTTGAAATTAATTATATAATATATTATTAGCAATATTGTATCATAATGAGCACAAAACAATATCCTACAAATTCAACCAGACTGTTCCGATATCATCGCAAGCAAACATTATTAAGTTCTAATTACTTGTAGCTCTGGTTGTTTTTTTTTTTTTTAATTTTGTTGTTTTTTTTGTCGTCAGTGAATATCCGATAAGGATTTTCCATTCGACAATGGATTCTTCAGGAAAACGTTAGTGGAAAATGTTTTGCTAATTCAAGTTTGAAAGCATATTTCTATCATTATATCATCATTTACTACTCCTAAAGCCTATATGTCAGATTTTCGTTGTTGAATCGTATAATCATTATTATGGTCCTAAATTAACCGCTCACAATACTTTGAAGTTTTCGAAACACTAATTTTGTACACCAGGAACAGATAATCTTAGCTGTATTTGAAAACAATACTTCAATACTTTCATGCTCTCCCACCTCGTACACTAGTTGGTCTTTTCATTCCTTTATTTTATTATACCTTCATTGATGGGTCTTTTTTTACACAAAACATACATCTGGCGAAATCATTGTTAATCATAGAATCTATGGTGAATTTGTTAAGATAGAAAAACAACATCAAACACCAACGTCTAGGATGATTCAGTGGGCACAACACATGTTTTTGCATATGAATTTTATAATGCAGGTACCTTCGAGACCCACAAATTTGAGGACCACAAATATAAAACTTTCGGAGAAAAAAATAAAGGAAACGGGTTTAATATGAAACAACCAAAACTGACGTGCCATAAAGCTTTAATTACTCATAAATACAGGTTTCACAAGCACGTTTTGTCTAAATATTACTAACTAGTGGCACACATTCCGAACCTGTAGAACATGTTTAGTCAATGGCCGTTAAACAAAAATCGATCAATCAATAAATCACCAGTGTTACTCGTATCAAAACAGTTGACATACGGAAGTTGAGAAACAATGAAAAGAACATATTCATATTCGGTGTGCCAAATCTTCATAAGATCATTTACCACAGAGGTAAGGAGAAGAAGGGTGTAACTTACAAGTCTTGTGTTTGTACGGGTTATAAATAGGGGATAATTGTACCACGGTTGATTAGTTCACTTAGAACAAAGTAAGAGAAGCATAGTAGTGTTAAGTAGGTGGCATACAACAGATGATGTTTTATTTAATGCAAACACTGAAAATACAATATTCCAAAGTCAGGCCCCCAATCATATACCCAAGTGCTTATGGTTAATGTTAAGAAATAAACTGAAATCTATATTTTCCGTAAACCTATAAACCAGACTCAATCATGTACCCTGAAATCTTAACCCCGCAGTAAAGAAAAGCAATTTAACTTCTGCATTAAATATCAATAATAATATATGACTGACGTATAACTGACCCACCCTTGCAGTTGTTTGTTATATTGGAGTCTTCATTGAATAGGTTTGGGAATTGAGGGTATTAGCTGTAGAGCCCTCTCAGACAGATTTTACTTCATGATTTTCATTCCAGTACAATGTAGAATCATTAGTAAGTAACATGATCTTATTGTTTTGTGTTAAGATCAATTTTTCAATATATTAAACATAGATTTCAGATGGTGTGGCATGAGTGCTAAAGAATTAACTATGCTATCCAAGTCCAAAAAACTAGTATAGGTCAAAGTACGTCCTTCAATGTGGAGCCAAAGAAACGAGAAACGAGAAACACTGTTTTATGAACCACATCAACAGACGACAACCATTGAATAACAGCTTCCTGGCTTAGGACAGGTGCACACAAATGCATGTGGTTTAAACGATTTAAGAAGCACCATCCCTCACCAAAACCTGAAACACAAGTGCAACAAAAAAACCAAGGAAAGACACATTATAACATATATATTTAAATGGCTTAACTCAATCAAAAGATATATTAACAAAACTATGTATGCATACACTGATCGAATAAATTTGATAATTATCAAAAAAACAATAAAAATTAAGAAAAAATATTAAAAAAAGGGGAGTCAGATGTAAAACATTATCAGAAGGACAACTTTAACATTGGACCAAATGCCGATAAATTAAATAACGTACACAGGTAAATAAAAATAATTTTGTTGTAAGTTTTAAATTATGTACGAAAATATATTATAACAAAATAAATAAATGTTTAGTATAAAGTAAGAGGAAAAAGTTTAAAAATTTATCGTCATACTAAATTCTTATCAAAGATTGTCTAAAACAAAACTCGACAAGAAATAACACAAAAAAGTAAACACCAAAGGAGCACTAGCTGCGAGTAATAAAAAAAAGTGAATATGACATTAATGAAAATGAAATAGGGATTTAAAAATTCGCATTTATCATCCAGTATAGTTCAGTTTTGTTTAAATAGGCAGATACACATCGTACTAATGCGAACTTGACTGAATCTCTTGGGCTACTTGGCTTAGCCGTGTTGAGCAAGTAAAAGGAAAAGAATGTGAAAATTGAAAGTGAAACAAGGGTAAATAATTTTATTGACTAATTCGATCTACAAAAACTAATTCTTATACAGGTAAAAACGATTATTAACATATTGTTTTAACTATTGGAACCAAACAGTCCTAGAAAAAAATCCAATTGCACGAGTTCGCTATCTATTTTTATCTTTGTTTATGTTAATATAGGTAATGTAACCGTCGACATTCTTCAGAAAGTCATATCAATAGTTAATTAGATGGCGTCTAGTCTAAAATATACAATTTCGAGTTAATGCATCGTTTATTATTTATTTTAAACTTTTTTTAATGGGATAGAGGTTTTATATGTTATAAATCGAATATAAAGATTTCAGTTAAATCGGAGAACATGAATTTGACAGCTAGTGCCGCTCATAAAATAACAAAATTGAATCACAAATTGTATCAACAAGTTAAATTAACATCAAATTCGATTCGAAAGTAATCCCACTTACTGAAAGCTTGTTAAAAGCAAAAATAAATAATCATAAAAAAATCATTCATCAGAGAATATAAATCAACTAACACACATCAAAGGGATTTTGTGTTTTAACGTGATAGACATGAATTGTGAAATTCCAAAAAAAAAAGTTTGTACTTTCATATTATATTACTTGACTCTTTATGGGCGTTGCTTTGTAAGATTTATCAGTATAATGCATTTGTGATGGGCGATATCTATTGTTCAATTTGGATGATATCCATTCAGTCAAATTTCAAAAGAAAAGAAGTTTATTAAGTGAAATATATAATCATGATTATGTTGCTTCTGTGTATTTTCTTTTAATCACGTAGGCCGAATTCCAATTCACATCTAGTACAACAATAAATTATAATCAATAAACGTGACATTGCAAATGATATCTCTACTGCGATAAAAAAAAAAATGGAGTTTCCACGAACTTGAATAGTTTTCATTCATTTCTAACGATCAACTCAATAGTTAAGCATTTTCTTGTACGTAAAGGTAAATTCAGAAAGTTGCAGTATACAAACCAAGTCTGATAAGCAATACAAGATTGTAAAATCTAAACAAAACTTTATTATTTTGATAACATTAAATGACATACTTACAAGCAGGAAGAAGATAACGATCATATAATCACATAAACCATTCACCCGTTTACGTATACCTAACAGTCGACAGTTATTTCCCTTTGCATATATTTATTTTGCCTTGATATAGGATCTATAATGTGGATCTGAATGGGCTCGGATTAAGGAAGAATTTTCTTTACCATATTTTGTAATATTCAAGAACAAGTTTCTCTATTATCTTTTGGTCCATCATTCTTCATTGTTTGTATTTGAGCACATCAGTATTCTATTTTCTTTGTATTTTGAGGACACAAGATCGCAATTCTGTATTTTGCAATCCTTTATTCCTCATTCTGTAAACCCAGTCGAGACATTAATATAGGAGTTGATATGATTAATTACATAGCGATGACAACACATACTTGATTCAGTAAAACAAAACACAGTAGGATTTAACAATAGCATTTTTATTATATCTCGGTTATCATTTTCTATATAAAATAAGTACACAATAGTTTGACTTTTTTTTCAAATTGCAAACGTTGAACTATTGGACCGGTCAATAGTTTCCAACAATTGGACCTCGATGAAACTATTTGACCGCAAACGTCATTATATTTCGCGGATTTCAAATGCAGCTACTAGATTGGATGTTTAGATTCCTGGGCAAAAGTTGCACTTCGGGGACAATAAACGTACTATTCCACTCATACCCAGTCAATAAGTATACAATATCACATATAATTGGTGTTTGTACCTGACTCTTTACTTAATAGTGTTCTCTGTATTGTTATTAACATAAATTCTATCAATTTGCCATAGAACAATGTTAGTATTGGGCTTTTATACATAAGTCGTTTTTTCTCTATATAAATCGATACCATACTAGATATTTTGTTTAAGGGGCGGGAGTTGATTCGTGAGATAATGGTTGCGGAGTGCACTTCAGAAAATGGGCTACATTCTCAATGGTACTAACGGTAAGAGGTGTTATTGAGTTTTATAGATATACAATTCAGGTGATTTTCGAAAGAAAACAAGATAAAAGAAAACAAACAATATTTGCTGAAATTTCTTTGATGATTATCCTTAGGTAACACATTTGACCTGTGTTGGTATATTGGATCTCAATAACAAAATACAAGTCCCACAAATATGTTATTGACATGTAAAAATGTATGAACAAAAATAGAAAACTGATTCGTAAATTAAAAAAGTCAATCAAACCAGACAAAATCAAAGCCTGATTATGTTAACCAACGAAACGAACAACACAACACTGATCATATTCTTGAACTGGTACAGACATTTTCCAAAGAAAATGGTGGGTTAAACCCGGTTATTGTTTCCATATCTGTAATTGTGTGACCGTTATGTCTATTTCAAATAAGGATCTGATGTCACGTCGAGTATAACCGTATGATGTATGACAATCATGGGACCTTCACATTAATACCAAAAGGTACACAGCATTAACCTTTTTGATTTTCTATCAAAATAAGATACAACCGGAGAACTTATATGGACATTTGTAATTTAACATAGGACGATCAACACTTCTATACTATAGATACTTATGAGATCCTAGTAAAATCCAAGAAAGATAGAACTATAAGATTTTAAATAAACTTAATATAGGTCCCTCAGGCAAAGATGACATCAGATAGATTTCACTATTATCTAAAAATATAGCTCTTCAATTGTTTCGGTTCTTAAACATCCATGACTCATATATTTGGCTTTGAGCGTTCCTGTTTGAGGAAAAGCACTTCGGAGCTACGAAATCTATAAATAAAGGCAACAGTAGTATACCGCTGTTCAATAATCAAAAATCGATTAAGCGAAAACAAATCCGGGTCACAAACCAAAACCGAGGGAAACGTCAATTTTAAGAGGAAAACAACGGAGGGAAAGCGTCAATTTTAAGAGGAAAACAACGGAGGGAAAGCGTCAATTCTAAGAGGAAAACAACGAAACAACAGTAACACTGAACTGTTACAAAAACAAACGCCAACATACATAGAAACGGACTATTTGATAATATCTGCCATATTCCTGACTTGGTACAAGACATTTTTAGAAAAAAATGTGGGTTGAACCTGGTTTTATGGCTAGACAAAGCTTCCGCTTATATGGCAATGTTATACATACCGCTAAAATGACAATAAAATTGAGAATGGAAATGGGGAATGTGTCAAAGAGACAACAACCCGACCATAGAAAAAACAACAGCAGAAGGTCTGCAACAGGTCTTCAATGTAGCGAGAAATTCCCGCACCCGGAGGCGTCCTTCAGCTGGCCCCTAAACAAATATATATTAGTTCAGCGATAATGAACGCCATACTTATTTCCAAATTGTACACAAGAAACTAAAATTAAAAAAATACAAGACTAACAAAGACTGACTTGGGACAGGCGCAAAAATGCGGCGGGGTTAAACATGTTTGTGAGATCTCAACCCTCCCCCTATACCTCTAGCCAATGTAGAAAAGTAAACGCATAACAATACGCACATTAAAATTCAGTTCAAGAGAAGTTCGAGTCTGATGTCAGAAGATGTAACCAAAGAAAATAAACAAAATGACAATAATACATAAATAAAAACAGACTACTAGCAGTTAACTGACATGCCAGCTCCAGACTTCAATTAAACTGACTGAAAGATTATGATTTCATCATATGAACATCAGGCACAATCCTTCCCGTTAGGGGTTTAGTATCATACCATCATAACATATATGAGAAGAACATAACCCGTGTCATGCCAACAACTGGTTTTTGAATAAATGTGTTTAGTTCCGATGCAAAGGCCCTATAAGTGAATCAATATTAACGCCAAAATATGCAATCTTTAATGACCTGACAACAGTATCGTAACTATATCCCTTCTTAATAAGTCTAGTCAAAGGTGTTGTTAGTTTCTAAGGTGAATATCGACACCTTTGTGCTTTATAAAGAATATTTCCATAAAAAATTGGATGTGAAATACCTGAACGTATAAGAAGTCTACATGTTGAGCTATATTTACGAATGATGTCATTATACCGATGATAAAATATAGTAAATGTTTTGACTAGTTTTTGATATCGAAAACCCTACGTAACAGGAATACAGTAAAAATAACGCAAAAACACTCAGGACAGAGAAATATATAAATTGTTGTTTTGTTTAAATTTTTTCAAGTCAATAATTGAATAACGTGTCGTACATATAGAATATGGCATTACTGTGCTATTGCGCAATACTGTGTAATTGAAGATTTCTTGCTATTGCGCAATACTGTGATATTGCGTAATACTGTGCAATTGAAGATTTCTTGTTATTGCGCAATACTGTTAATCTATTATATATAATAATTTACACACCCTGTTTGGTGTGTATCTCCTCCAATATCATTATTATTTGCTTTTATATTTAAATCAGAAATAATCAATGAATAATGGAAAATTTTGAGAGAAAACAAAATTATGAAAAAAATAGTTTGCTGTCGTATAAAAATGGCTTAAAACAATACAAATAAGAAAATATTCAATCCACATCTAACATGAAATGTATGCGTGAAAATAGTTGAAATATGAGAAACTTCATAGGTAAGATCAGAAGAATCAATCTTCGATTTTATATTAAAATCATGGACTGTAAAACAAAGAATCAACAGCTCTCTGGGTCGAATACTTTTAACCATTTTGGAACCAATTGTTTAAAAAAAATTGTCCAAGTGAGTTGCCGGTGATCTCAGTAGATGATTGGTTAAGTTGAAACATGTGAAAGGTCTTAACCTGTATCAGGTCTCAGGATAAATGAACAGGTTTTTAGAGTAAATGGCTTCCTTCATCCGCTATGCAGATAGTGTACATACACATTTTATTCAAATCCGATTTACTTCTTTCACTACTTTACACTAAACAAAAAAGCGCGGTCCTGTTTGTTTGCCACCAGTAGTGAGTTTGTTGACTGGTTATAATGCAATGCCTGTGGATTAGTTAGACCTACAGTGGAAGATATAATTTGCCTGTAATGTTTTCCGTCATGCGAAATAACCACTACATTGTTTGAACTAGTCCCCACTACGTATACATTTCCATCGTTGTCTACGGAGATACCTTGGGGATATTTTAAAACGTTTTCCTCCTTGAATTCCCATTGTAACTGTCCTTCGAAATCACTGCATGTAACTGTGTTGCTGTCTGGGTTTGTATAAAACAGGTGTTTATCAAACGTTGATACATATGGATATCCCCAATTACAAAGTGGTCCGAATTTTATTGAACCTTTTGTATGGTTATTTAAATCAATCGTCCAAAACTTTATTGCCTGAACAATATATTAATGTTCCGTCGTTTGTTAGCACTACACCTGTATTTTCTGATCCAACATCAAACTTTGTGGTTACTTTTCTTTGATCTATGTCAATGCATTTGATGATATACGGTCTAAAGTAACAACCAGCAGTAACAGCAACTTTATTGTTACCTATGTACACCATATCAAAACATTTACCTTGTTTTATTTCAAAGTCTTTTGTACCATCTTTGTTTATTCCTATAACTTTTTGTTGATTGTTACAAGTAAACATCATCCTCCCATCAGGTATAATGGTACATCCTCTGATCTTTCTTGCATCGACGATGACTATCATTTCTAACATTAGTGTCAGGTTTTCAATTGTCTTTGGTGACTGAACAAAACTCATCTGTTGAGCCTGTTAATCCTTCTGCCTACTTATCATAAGTTTGTTCGGCTCATTAACAACAATTATTTCTCCAAAGGATTCTATATTAATCGGAGTATTCTGTAAAATCGTTTCAATTTTCAAAGACATTTGTGGATGATTCAATTTTCCGTTTTTAATTATCGATTGAACGAAATGCTCTTGCTTTGCTAAATCGCGTTCCATTTCTTTTGCTGCAAGGAATGTTTGCATTTCGGATGCATATTGCTTAATGTTCAATAAACAAGCTTTGAATTCTTCAATTTCTTTTTCCTTATTCTCCAATTCACTCAGTAGCTGACGAATTTTCTGATTCTCTGTATCCTCTGTTGCATCAAGATCTCTCAGAACTGCCTGATGGAGTTTGTCTAGGTGATTATTAATTGATGTTTTAGCTTTTTGAATCTCAATTTTGATGTTCTTCTTTTGTTCTTTATAGACGCTAAATTTTCTTCACGGTCTTTTCGAATTCTTTGGATATGGGTTTTAACCTCGTTCAGAGTCTTCTCGATATCTTTGAATACATTTGAAGACTTAATACCTTTTATGACATCATCTATATCTTTTAAATCATCCCTTTTATTGTGATCCTCAACTACGCAACGTTTACAGCATGGACAATCATGCGTCTTACAGAATATTTGATACTTTTGATCATGTTTCTGGCAGGACTGTAAAATTTGAACGTTGCTTGGTAACTTCCGGTACTCAGCTATCGTCACGGTTTCATGATTACATGTTCCTTTGGATAAAGTGTGATGGTTCTTACAATAATCACAGAGGCCTTCCTCACAATCTGAACACCAGATGACTGACTGTTTACTGATATTGCGTAGTTCACAAACTCCACAAACTAACCAGTTGCTTGCAATTACTCTGAAAAATACCTTTTTTTAGTTTAATTGAATTTTTAATATTAAATTGTAAATGATAATGTTTCGCATTCACCTGCAGTGATCAACAGTTAGAAATCTGTAAATGTTCGATAATGATTGACCAATGAAACGGAGTTGTAGAATATGAAGTATGCGCAAAAATGTTTACATGACAAGATCTCTTCAATCGTTCTCATCCTCCTTTTTGTGCACTATATCAAGGTCGTCATGAAAAAATATAGAGTAAAACATATGACAAGAAGTTTGTTTGATATAACATAATTATTTTTCGAATAACTAAGGATTTTATTATCCCAGGAATAGATTACCTTAGCCTTATTTGACACAATTTTTTTGAATTTTGGGTCTTCAATGCTCTTTAACTTTGTGATTGTTTGACTTTATCACTATTTTGATCTGAGCTTCGCTGATGATTCTTATGTAGACAAAACGGGCGACTGGCGGACTTAATTAATATCCTGGTACCTTTGATAACTATTTACGACTGGGTGTTAGTGTTATTAATCTTAACATTCATTTTAATTAGGTATCATGCATCATATCACTTACTTCTGTTTTGGCTAAAAGCAAAACAAACAAAACATACACATTTTATTATACAGTGAGTACTCTAAGTGTTTATAAAATAAATGGTTTTGTACGGGTTCACACATTCTAAAACATAAAGCTTTTGAAACATAAAAAAGCAAACAGATATAGGAAGATGTGGTGTGAGTGCCAATGAATATATGTCTAAATAAAACACCAAAACATCGACATTAGAAAAGCATTTAATTTAATATTCCAGACGCAACGAAAACATATGACAAAACAAATAAAGTATAAAGTTTAACAGCATAATTTTTTTTTATATACTATCATAATTTATATAAAAGTCATAAAATTAGTTTTTAACTAATAATAGAGAATTTACAGTACTGTAAACCCTGTAGTAGAAAAAGGCGAATTAACTTATAAATTAAATTTAGTTGCCCCACCTCTGAGATGGTTTGTCAGATTTGGAGTCTTTCTCAAACAATGCATTAGAAATACAAATGTATATACATGTAGGTTCACGATATTCATACCATACTCGTAATAGACCTTTTCAACAATTGTCTACACATACAGTTGAAAAGATTTTATACAATTTAAAAAGACAGGGTCGTTCTGAAAAAAATGAAAATAATAGTATTGATCACCACTGATTTTATTGCTTTCATTGACAATGAAACAACTTGCCAAGAGAGATCAAATGACATAGAACTTTTAATATAGTATGAAGAAAAAATTATGGGCTCAAAGTCACATTTTATCTTTCTTTTCTACGTTGTGCTTCTTGCTATCCTGATGGAATAAGAAAAATGAAAAGAACAAAACATGTTTTATTGTAGTTGATGTTTAATTTAACAATGTCTTATGTCTGTTGAAAAACTTAAGGGAAGCATATGTCTGTACAATGTCTGTTAGTTTTTACCTTTGGTGTCACCATAATGTACTCTATAATTTGTATCTTTTTAATTCACCGATTTAAACTCTTATGCTAAGTTATTCCTGACTCTTTTAAAAAATATCCAACATGCTATTTTCGGGAACGATGAAAGGACTCTACGACAAGCGGACAAGTATGTTGTTTTTCGGGACTCATACCAATATATCGGTCAATCAGTTCATTGAAACAAAATAATTGAATAAGTCGTTGAACTCAGAATCCTTGCTTGGCAGTTTTCAAAAAGCCTTGCAATGACAACAAGCTCTATAGTAACTAACGAGTTGAAATTAAAATTCCATACAGCAGGTATGTACTGCTTAAATGATGTTACATTTGAAGAGAAGTCAATTACATATATTTTTTCCTTATTCATCATGGAAAAAATCAACTTTAACCAAGTTTCTTGAAGCGGAGTAGTAGTCCCTCGTTGATAAAAAATAGTGATGTTATATTTTCCTTCGACCCTTGAAATCTATATGTTATTATCTTTTCCGAAATTTATTATGTACATCAACTAAGGTGAAGATCGGTTGAAATATACCAAGTCGATCGTGTTTACAAATGTTATACGGACGGAGTCGGACGTGTTTCATTAATTGTGTTTCATAAATTTCACAAATTTCATAATTACTTTTACAATTTTTTTCTTAAAATGTCCTGTACCAAGTCAGGAAAATGGCAGTTTTTATCTTATAGTTCGTTTCTGTGTATGTTGCATTGTCGTTTGTTTTTTGTTCACTTTTGTTTCTGTTGCTTTGTTAATTTCCTCTAATAGTTGATGTGTTTCCCTCGATTTCAGTTTGTAACCCGGATTTGTTTTTGTCTCAATCGATTTAAAACTTTCAAACATCGGTATAATACTGTTGCCTTTGTTTATTTTATTTTTTTACATCAATTCAACGTGAAATATCATGTAAATACATACCATTAGAAAAATACATGTACATGACAGAGAAATATATTCAATTATTTTTTTGGTTGATATTTCTTCTGTAGCTATATAGTCAAGACAGTGTATAACCGCCAATCGAATATGTATACGAAATGATAATCATGATGGATTCTGTCTTTGAGACGACCACTCCATTTTACCTGTAAACTGTAGGTGTCATTAGTCGGCGTCCAGAGTGTTGAAAGGGTATATTACTAACTATCATGATCTTACTTTTGAGTATGTAAATGTTTATTTGTTGTAATGTTGTACATATGAATAAGAAGATTTTGTATGAGAGTCAATGAGACAACTGTCCGTCCAAGTCACAATGTATGAAAAGTTGATCATTATAGGTCTAAGTACGGCCTTCAACACAAAGACCACATCATAATGGAACCAAAATTATGGAAAACCTCAGCTGTAGTATATTAGAGATTTACATAACGTTATGCTGAAGCTTCCAATGTAAAGTTATTACAGCGTGATGATGAATTAAATCATCAAAATGAAAACTTTAAATAATAAAATGCTAAGTTCAATCTGCATTCTGTTGACTTGCACCTGCAAGTGTTGATGTTGTGAAAGCATCGTGTTAAGCCACGGTGTTATGATGATATGCTTATAACACGTAACGTTGAGTTGAAACTACATATTGTTAAGTTGACATTACACGATGTTAACTAGATACTGGATAATGCTTCGACATACTTTTCGATTGCTAGGATAACAAATGAAACGAAAAGTTGAACTTCATGATGTTGACTTATTATTAATAAATGTAAGGCTAAGATATCACAACGTAATATCATTATAATGTCATGATAGGTTTATCATACTGTATGTAGACTTTAAACTACACGATGTAAAGCTTAACTAGCATAATGTTATAGATAAGCTAATCATACAATATGCTCACTAGAAATAACACGACGTTAAGTTGAAAGTACGTGTTGTTGAGCTAGGATTGCACAATGTTATATCATTAGTATATCATGATAAGCTTACCATAAATACGCTTACTAGAAATTACACGACATAAAGTTGAAAGTACGTGTTGTTGAGCTAGGATTGCACGATCGTATATCATTATAATGTCCCGATAGGCTTACAATTTAATATGCTCAATAGAAATAACACGACGTAAAGTTGAAAGTATGTGTTGTTGAGCGAGGATTGCACGATGGTATAACATTATAATGTCCCGATAGGCTTACTTACAATTTAATATGCTCACCTGGAATTACAAGACGTACTGTTAAAACTACATGATGTTTAGTCTGAATAGCACGATGTTATGTCATCATATGTTACGGAGGTATAATCATATATTGGGATGACATAAAACGACAGGGCGTACAGTTGAAAGTTTTGAACGTTAAGTCTAGATAGCACGATGTCATGTCATTTAAATGTATCGATAGGCTTTTAAATCAATGAGTTGACTTAAAAGGACAGAATATACAGTTGAAAGTAGACGATGTTGAGCTTAGATATCACTATGTTATATCATTTTATGTCACGATAGGCTTATCAACCATTATTTTGACACGAAACGACACGAAGGTGGAAGAAAGGTCCGCTGATGTAGGACATGAGGTATCTTGCAAATAGTGCCCCATATGCGTAGTAATAATATGATATAGAAATAGAATAAACTAAAAATACACTATTCTACTTTCTATTTATACTGTAACAATACGGTACATGTAATACATGTAATATTATCATTTCAAAATTTAAAAAAGTTTTGAAATTTAGAATTTTTTTCCAAATAATTAAAACATCGTTTTTAGATTTGATAGTTTAGATATTTGATCAAACTTTAAAAGTACTCTTAACGTTCAGTTTTTGATTATTTCACTTTTTGAAAGTTTGATTTTTTTTTCTTTAGAAAAGGGGCGAAAAGAGGGTTACCTGTAAACTGCGAAACGAAAGCGGAACGAAACGAAACAAAATGAAATGCACAGCTACGGTTAATTTAAGAATGCATTAGGTGAATTGTATTTTCACGATTAATAAAAAAGAGAAAAGATCGCCAATGAGACAACTCTTCACAAGACCAAATGACACAAAAAAAATCAACTATAGGTCATCGTACGGCCTTCAACAATGAGCAACGCCCATATACCGCATAGTCAGCTATAAAAGGCCCCGAAATGACAATGTAAATCAATTCAAATGAGAAAACTAACGGCCAAATTAATGTACAAAAAATGAACGAAAAACAAATATGTAGCACATTAGCAAACGGCAAACACTGAATTACAGGCTCCTGACTTGGAACAGGCACATACAGAAAATGTGGCGGTGTTAAACATGTAAGCGGAATCCCAACCCTCCCCTAACATGGGACAGTGGTGTAACATTACAAAATAAGAACGAGCTGTAAAAATCAGTAAAAAAAGGCTAAACTCATCAGATGGATACAAATCCAAATACTACACAGAGTGGACGTGGCAGGGTATATCCCAACGGCAAAAAGACACTAAGTACAGACCTTAGAGTACTCGCAGTTACTGACAGCTACTTCAAAGCCACTAACAACTAATAAAAAAATCTTGCATCTAAGACTGAATAATCAATCAGTACACATCCAACATCCCATGGATTTAGTGTAAAGACGTCATAAACAGTCAGGGAAAACATGACCTTGTGCAATGCCAAGATACAGGTATCGACAGATTGAAGATCCATGAATGTGTAAATGTATACATGTATAGCAATAATATTTAGTTTGCTTTTAATTTAATGATAACTAAATAAATATTAATAATCAGAGAACAATTGAAGGTCTTTCCACTCAAATTCATGTAAATTAATATGAAAGTAGTAAAATTAGGTTCAAAATGTCATTACAATCGTCAAATGATAGCTTATTATACGCTGATTCTAAAAATATATGGTTTCTATACAATTTTTTTATAAATAAAGGAGATAATTTGTTACTTCCGATTTTAAAAATGTTACTTCAGATTCTTATTGAATTTTTACTTGACACTGATTCCAAAAATATCTGGTTCTATATACTTTTATATTAATAAAGTACAAAAAATAGCTACTTCCAGTTTACACAAGGTCACTTCCGGTTAGTTTTTACAAGGTTAAACGGTTTGAAACCTATTGCAAATTGTTCCATGGTTTATCATGTGTGCATATGACGTAAAAGCAAAGGTCAAAATCTAGAACATCAAATTAAGCTATGACCTTGAAATCAATTTCAAGGTCATAAACCAAGGACCTCAAATCAAAAGACCATAGGGATAAATTATACTTTGTTAATGAGTTATATCACCATATGCGAATTTTTAAATACAAGAGGGGAGAAAACTCCATTTTACATTCAACGTAACCTTGCGATCAAAATTTACGTGTAACGACATGTCGCAACTATTAATTTGGTAAAATTATTTGTCGATATCTTAAAGCTTTATTTAAAATAAGTGAAAATAAGCCCAAATCAAAATTTAGAATATGACCTTAACCTTTGACCTTGACCTAATTTTAATTTTTTTGGACCAAGGACCTCAAATCAAAAAATCCTAGGTCTCTATCACTTATAGTTTACAAGATAGAAATGCATATCACTTATATCAAATACATAAGGGGAAATAACTCCCATAGGTCAAAATAGGACACATCATGCAAAGGATATACCGAGCAATTTTGAAAAATAAATTTGTCGCTTTCTTTTACGGTTACGGAGGAGATGTGGACACAAGGAAAACAGTGTTTGGGAAGATAACTCTTACAACGAAAATTGTTCGTCTTAGCATGGTGAAATTTAAAAGCGCATGAGCTATACAATACAATATGAGAAATATCTAAGCGACATTTTGCGAAATGAATATTTATCACAAGAACAATATTAATAAAAAAAAATAATCAAAAGAAAAACAGTAGGTCTTTCCACAATGATTTAATTACAGTGTTGAATTGGTAACCCTGTAGAATAAGTTTATTTAAAGGATCGATAAGTTTACCAGGATCGTTTCTAAATTTCCAGGCACGGTAAACAACATTTCCGTAAAAATTAGGGTGTGCTATCCCGTAAGAAATAAGTTTTCTACAGAAACAACCAAACTTCAAAACCAAATCTTTACATTTATGGAAGGAATTTAGTAAAGATTTTAAGTAATTTTGGTAACGAAATCCCCGACTTTATAATTTACCAGTAATACATAGATATAACTTTCGTTGAAATGAAAAACGTCACAACAGACATGTGCATACCGAACGAGTTGTGAAATATAAACACCGTAAGATGGTGCCAAAGGAACGTCACCATCCAAAAAGGGAAAATTAATAACAGGGAAAGAACAATCGTCCCTTTTGTCGTAACTTTTAGTGTGGAGTTTCCCGTGTAAAACCGAAATGTCTAAATCTAGGAAAGGACAGTTATAACCGTTTAAATTTGATTTATTTAAAATAAGTTTCTATGGGAAAATTTCAGCAGTATATTGAGAATATTCTTAATTATTAAACGAAAATATATCATCAAGATATATCAATTGAATGCAATTTAGACGGGTCTTTACTGAGTTTGGTCATAAACTTTGATTCATAACAGTACAAAAACAAGTTTGCTATCAAAAGGGTGCAATAAGTGCCCATTGGAATACCAACAACATGTCGATAAACTTTGTTGCCGAAACGTACATAAATAGTATTAATGAGAAAATTATCAGCTTCAATCGTTTCATCACACCTCCAGTAAGTATATCTAGAATATTTTCATTTCTCGTTAGAAAAAAGGCTTTAAATGAATTGCAGCAAATTTATTTGCATTCCGATTTACCAAACGTCCATCTAATTAAACAGGAAAACTTTTGTTTGATAAGATTGTGTGAAAGTGTAGTGTAAATAGTAGACAAGGCAAACATTAATCTTTAGTAATTCAACTTCTGCTGAGGAGTGCATTCACCATTTAATAAAGCGTAAAACATGATAGACATTATTTGATTCATGTCAGAGTATTGTGTTCATTAAAAATTCTACTAGAATTGCTTTAACATGTTCAGTACAATAACGTCAATATATATCGCATCAAATCGATGAGTCACACAAATACGGAATTAAGCATTTATAAAATCCTTAACATGGGCAAATAACCTCATCACAGATACCGAATTAAAATTTAAAAACATACAGCTATATTTTACTTTAAAATATTAATTACATTAGATAGACCTTACCACATTATCAGCCCAATTCTCTTCTCATTTATCAATCTTTATCAAGATAATTCAAACGTGAAATCCTATCAGTTTACGAATTGATAAATATAAACCTTATCTTACACATCATAGTTTTGAACTATGTTCTCCTGATTTAGCAACTCTTACAAGATCGAGCGTGATTGTTTATGATACTTGTCGGCGTACAGCCCCACCCTCTCATTCTTCGACTTTACTATGCTATACACATATTTGGCATCAATTGATAATTAAACTACTGCCAAACTTAAACTAATGATACATCGTTTTGATATAATGATAACCCGTGAAAACATCAACTTGTTAAAGTTCAAAGTAAAAAAGGATATTAAACCAGTGTTCCATTTATATTTTAAAATTATTGGTATAAACAAACATTCGTGAGACAGAAAACGAGCGCCATGTACGAACTCATAACAAAGAAAGACTATGTCTGTAAATAGGAAAACATCTGTTTGTAGTGTTAAAAATCTTTTGTTAATGTGAGATATTTCAACTAAATCTAAAACAACATGAAATGGAATAGTGAGATAGTGTTATTAAATACCATCCTGTATTATAAAATATATGAGACAATATCTGAAAAGATCTAATTTCCATGTTCCATCTTTCATCAGCATTTTTGTTTTTTATTCAGGCATCTTTTTGGAAAATTTTAAGCTTCAGTATCAACTAGAGTATATAATGCACCAACTGCACCAAATTTAACATTCTTTTTAATGTTGCTTCTAATAAGATTTTAATTTAAAGGGTCAACCCCCCAAAAATCATGTTGTCTCCTGTTATTTTCTGAAAATTAAATCATATAAAGAATATCTAAACAGCCTTCCGATTTTCGCAAATCTGATAGATTATATAAAACACTTCTCCATTACTGGTCTGATTTTGTTATAACTAAAGCAGGTAAGAAAATTTTGCATTTTTAAGAGTATTTTAAATGTTGTCCCCAGGGGTAATTTCCCTCCTGTTACCGCTGTTTTTTTTCACCTGTAAACACGTTTGAAAGACCCAAGTTGTATTTCTTGTAATGCAATGTGAAGAGCATCAATTCCTGAATGTATGACTCCATATGTTTAGGTGAATAGCAGCCAGTTTGAAAAATCTGGACTCCCTAAAGATCAGAATTTGGAGAAAAATAATTTTGTTGTTCTTTCCTGTTTCAGCCTTTTTGTGTACCTTCTCAGAATAATACATTGTCAGCACTATTACAGTACACATGTGTTTTTATAGTATCTTATCAAATTAATATGTAGATGGAATTAAACTTCTACACAATTCGAGTAAATGAACAAAAAGTACTGCGTAATTCCTTTCTGTTACGTTCCGTCATGTTACCTGATAAGAAGTAACAGCATAACCATTATCAGTAACATGAAGGATGTTCAAGACAATTTCACTGATGAATCAAAACATTAATCTACTATATGCCAATTATTTCATTTAATATAAGTTTTCATCACCATATTAAATAAATTTCAAAATAGTATACAGTATATTGAATGAAGAAATAGTTTTTTTTATTTTGATAACAGCAGAGAACATTGTGCAATTCTAGTATAGTAGATAGTACCAGAAAGGAATTTATTTTAGAATTTGTCATTACCTAGGCAGATTTTTCATCTTGCAAATACAGTTTCAAAGGATAAATGATATTGTTTGCTGTAATCTTCCAATTGTGATCAATCTGAAATGATGTATTTTTCTTAAACTATAAAATAAAGCATTTTTTTGAGAAAAAAATCCTTTCTGTTACCAACTCTGTCCTGTTACCGTTGTCCTGTTACTCAAGATTCTTTCATGTTACCGACATATTTGACTGTATTTTAGTATATTTCTAAACCCTTTGTATTGCAAATGCTAAAATCAATAATTGACATTTGATAAACTATTGCAGGATATACTAGTAAACTACAAATAGTGTCTTAAACTTATTCCTTATTCCTATTAGAAACTTTTTAAAATTGATTCACTTTGGGAACAGGAAAGAACTGGATTTTTTTTTTGGAACCATTTTTAAAATTGCCATTGTTACCACCTTTAACAATTGATAGAATTACAGACAACAGTTCCTAGATCCTCAATGTGTGTTCTTCGATTTGTGCTATTAAAATACCGGGTCTAAAGACATTTTTTGTTGTTTATTCTTATTGCCAAAAATTCGACTTTTTCAGATATTGTCTCATATAACAACTATTCAAGATTGATCATTCCGTTCATATACTCAGAGTTTTTTTGTTTTTTTTGTATTTGGAACAAATTACAATTGTTGTTAAACACACACACTTATCCTTAGAAGAAAAGCATGCCTAAAAATGTTATAAAAAGTCTAAAGTTACACATCAATACCTCTAATGGAATTTTTATGACAGTTTACAAATGTCATCAACATAGTTAATGCAGAAACTATTATGATAATTTTCGTACAACTTTTATTCAAGTCTGGTTTACTTATTGCGCTACTAAATATCATACAAAAATGCGCTGCCCATTCTGTTTGCCACCAGTAGTGAGTTTGTTGACTGATCATGATACAATACCTATAGATAAAGTTTGTCTATGAGATTTACCATCGTTAGAGACAACTACAACATTGTTTGAATCGGTCCCCGCAACATGAACATTTCCCTCTTTGTCCATTGATATATCTTTGGCCTTTTTAAAACGTCCCTTTCTCTGAATTCCCATTGTGTATTACCCTGGAAATCACGGCACGTCACCGTATCAAGGTAATCTTTTGTATATATAATGTTGTTATTAAACTGTAACGTATGAATAGCTGCTATATCCAAATAGCCTGGATCTAAAAGTGCCTATTGATTCATTGCTTAAATTGATTGTCCTTAATCCTGAAGCCCTTTCACCGTATATTTATTCCCTTCTTTGAACTGAATTCATAGATAAGAAGAACATAACGGTACATAATGATCAACACTGATAAAAAATCAAAACTATCATTGCAGTAATATATTGATACTAAACCGTTAATGAGTTGTTTTTATATTTATTTTCACATGTATTTTTTCAAACGGTATTTCTCTGATTTCCTTTGTGTGCAATCTTGTAACTAATATATACAACCATAGATGCATAAAGCCATTGGCTTTCCACACAAACGATTGCGTCACATTGATAAACGTTTTTGTTGAACACAACTATAAACTATACGACAAGACATATGCTGATAGTGTATGTACACATTTTATCAAAAAACAAATTTACGCCGTTCACTATTTTATATCAAACAGAAACGCGCGACGCTATCTATTTGCAACAAGTAAAGAGTTTGTTGACTGATCATAATGCAATGCCAGTGGGGTGGTAAGACCTTCCGATGAAGATAAAATTTGTCTATGACGTTTTCCGTCATGTGAAATAACCACTACAGTGTTTGATTTGGTCCCCACTACGTCTACATTTCCATCGCTGTCTACGGAGATACCTTGAGGGCATTTTAAAACGCTTTCCTCTTTGAATTTCCATTATATGATGCCTTGGAAATCACTACATGTCACTATATTGTTATCAGGGTTTGTATATATAATATGTTTATCAAAACTTGGAACATATGAATAATTAATTAGACTCAAAGGTCCAGATCTTATTGAACCTTTTGCTCCGTTATATAACCCCCCCCCCCGAAAAAAAACGAAAAAAAGAAGAAAAAAGCCAATCGAGAGTGGTATAAATATGTGTGTGACATGCACAATCAAACAGGCAGATCATTTATAGTTCAACAAAGCGTTAACTATGGTCGAGAGATGAGTGCTATGTAGGCACAAAACTAGGTTCAACCCACTATTTTTTTTTAACTGTCATGAACCAAGTCAGGACAACATCAGTATTATGTTATACATAGATATAGGTAGATGCGATATGAACGCCAAGGAGACAACTCTTCATCCAAATAACAATTTATAAAAGTAAAGCATTATAGTTCGTTTCTGTGTGTTTCATTGTCGTTTGGTTTACTTGTTGCACTTCAGTGTTTCTGTTGTTTCTTTGTTTTCAACTTATTGTTGAATTGTTTCCCTAAGTTTAAGTTTGTAACCCGGATTTGTTTTCCCTCAATCGATTGATGACTTTCGAACAGCAGTATACTACTGTTGACTTTATCTATGATTAGTAGTCATGCTCACCAAGACGCAATCACCATTGTCCATGGCAAACCTTATAATTAACGTTTAACAGTTTAATTAACTTTTGAGGTGAATGCAGACATTTTGTGCTTTGTAAAGAATATTACCATAAAAGATTTGATGTAAAATACGTATAAGATGTCTGGATGTTGCTTTATATTTACGAATGCTGTCCTTGTAACAATGATAAAAAGTAATTTTATTGACTAGTTAGCCTAACAGCATGAAAAACTCGGATTTGTTTTTTCTCTATCGATTTATGAATTTCGAACAGCGATATACTACTGTTGCCTTCATTTGTGATATCAAAAACCCTGGTGTGATAATGTTTCAGTAATACAGAGATTGAATATATACAAATAAGGACAAAACAATAACTTTGTTACAAAACTCGTTTCATGATCACTCAACATTTCTAATTCTGACAGTTCTTTCTCGATGTATTTTATTTTGAATAGCAATAGTAGATGGTGGATAACTTCATTATGTATTTTAAAAAAAACCTCTTTACACAGTAGTATAAATACTATGTATGCTATATTCAGAAAGTCAAAACAGTGAATCTTGTAAAGGATATAAGAATATAATGAATGAAATCAATCTTATTTTTAGGCATTATATTTTACTTTTAAATATTATTAACATAAAATAGATCTTACCACATTATCAGCCAATACTCTTCTAATTTTGATCAATCGTTCTAGATAAAATACTGATACCATAAACGTTAAATGCAAACACCCCTCCTATTAGTTTACAAATTGATAAATATAAACCTAATCTTACGCATCATAGTTTTGAACAACTCTTGCAAGATCGAATGCGATTGTTTATGAAACTTGTCCAATGTACAGCTCCCCCTCAGTCTGTGTATATACCATTCTATACACATTTTTGGCATCACTTGATTATAAAGTTACTGCTAAAACTTAAACTAAGGATACATCTTTATGACATAATGATAATCACTGAAAGCATTAATTTATTAGGATATTAAACCAATGTTCAATTTATATTTCAAAATCACAGGTTTAAACAAGCACACATGGGCCAGAAAACGATCTCAATACATTGACTCATAACTTATATGAAGATATTCCAACTTATCAAAACGATTCAAAAAGAAATAGCGCGATAGTGCATATAAATTATAAAAAATAAAACGAATATTAAAAATTTATTATTCTGGTCATTTATAAACATTTTCAAGAGGCATCCAATTTTATAATTTTTCATCGTCTGTTTTGTATTTGGAACCGGTAACACAGAGTAAAAGAATATTAGTCTTACATACACATATTTTGATCTGATTTCTGATGCTTAGGAAAAAATGCTTCACTATTTAGAAACAAAACAGGCCCCAAAAAGTTATATAAAGGCTAAAGTTAATAGCATTCATAAAATTTTATAATCAAGGCACATTTGTCAACTGTTTAGGTTCAAATTTGTACACATTCAAAACTTTCTGAATTATTTATTAAATGCTACAAAGCATCAACCGAAAATGCTTATACTTTCATATGAAACAAAAAAATCATTTTCCATTTGTTACCAATTATTGGCTTTTTTAATATCAATATTGCACTTTTAAACTGACAGTAGCAAGCAATCGAAGGCAAGACGTAGGTCTCAAACGAATCTTTTATTTCAAATAACAAGTTCACTCAAACTAATGTATGCTCACCAAAAACACACAGATTTCCAATATGAGTTAGTTTTTATTGATGAAACACGATAACTATCCAGAAATATTTCCAATCAGATGAATTTCTTATTTCTACCTAACAAAACTGTTCACATGAAAGCATGCTTGTTCTGAATGTGTGTATTTATAATCTCATTTATATACATTGTACTAGCATTGACAAATCACTTGCATACTACTAGGTTGCAGCTAATCAAGAAAAAATCTATTTGTCTAATCTATTATTAAAGTAATTTTGTGAATATTGCATCTATTTGTTATTGTATGGTAATAAAATAAATGCTAGCGATGATGGATGTCTGTTTAATATAAATACCAAAATACAATGTATAATGCATATTCAAAACAAGAGGCTGTCACAACGACAGCAAACCGGATTTATTAACATTTATTTGTGTCCTGGCAATATCACAAGAACCATTACTGATGAATGATGAAAGTGAAAATCGTCAATATCAAATTTGACCTCCATTTTGTCATCAGTATCAACATATTAAAATTTGAAAAGCTTAGATTGAATGGTTTATGAGTAAATGTAACAACGTGAATGGAAACGGCGTTTTACGATCTTTCAAGAACAATAACTCCTGAACGGTAAAAGTCAAAATCGTCATTATTGAATTTGACTTCTATTTTGTCATCAGTAACAACATATAAAAATTTCAAAAGCTTTGGTTGAATGGTTCATGAGAAAATGCACGGACACGACTGGCAACACCATTTTTCATTCTTTCAAGAACCATAACTCCTGAACGGTAAAAGCCAAAATCGTCATAATTGACCTTGACCTCCATTTTGTCATCAGTAACAACATATTAAAATTTGAAAAGTTTTGGTGGAACAGTTCACAAGTAAATGCACGAATCCGACTGGAAACGCCATTTTTCAATCTTTCGAGAACCATAACTCCTGAACGGTAAAAGTCAAAATCGCCATTATTGAACTTGACTTCATTTAGTTGTCAGTAACAGCATATTAAAATTTTAAAAGCTTTGGTTGAATGGTTCATGAGTTAATGCACGGACAACATTTGATTGCCGCCCGCCCGCCCGGCCGCCCGCCGTACCTCCCCAAATCAATAACCGACATTTTTGTCACAAAAATCCGGTTAACGAGACCAGGTTAACGTGATATTAACATGTATCCTGCTACTGCAGATATTACGTGCTAGCTCAAAAGGTAACAGTCACACATTTACCCTACCCGGCTACATTATTTGTGACTCCTGACCAATCAGTCAAAACATTTACTTCTTAATCAAAATGTAAAATCACACAAATACTAAATTCCGAGGAAAATTCAAAACGGAAAGTCCTTAATCAAATAATAAAACACATCAATCGAATGAACAACAACTGTCATATTTCTTGACCTGGTACAGGCATTTTCAAATATAGAAAATGGTGGATTGAACCTGGTTTTGTAGCGCTAAACCTGACACACATAAACGTCAGTACGATCAAGCGCGTAGTTGAGAACCAGCAGCTACCAAATTTTAAAAATGTAGTAACCTAGTAGTCGGGATTCGAAACCAAAAATCCCTGCACTCTAGCGGGCACACCAGCAAGAGACAATAGAAGGATAAATTACGTGTGCATCTCAGTAAAGCATTTCTCTAAATTTTTATAGTATTTCTTAAAGATTGGAATATAGTCAAAATATGATATAAAAACATTACTTTCCATGCACAAAAACAGCGTTAACTGACTAACATACGATCACCAATTACATGATTCTAGAATAAAGTAAAGTGGTATTGCAAGGTCTTCCTGGTGGAAGCTGGTGTAAATATCAATCTTATTACACAAACGTCTTAGTTTACATTTCCCTACGCTATTGGTCCTTAACCATGACAAGACAAATACTTTGTCCGGACATGCGTCGCTGTATGCAATTGATTGAGGCACATAATCATTCCTTGAATGCATGTTAGTCAAGAAAACTTTGATGGAAATTTCCCTTTTGCAATGAGTGTTGGAAATCTTCAAACCACCTGCAGGGAGTAGCTGCATGGCGGATATGAAAATTGCTGACACGCTACAACTCAACATTATTAAGCTACAGATCAAATGTAAAATATTCCTTTCTACAGATGGCAAGAAACGTTTGACGAAATTTTCCTCGCACAAAAAGTACAATATCGGCAAACAGAATTAGATGTAAATAAAAAAAATCCGTTCACACTATAACCCAATATCATTCAAGCTGAAGGTTAAATGCATTCCCTTTACAGTCAAGAACACTTTGACGAAAGTTTTCTACTCCAGGTCTTTCGGGCGGATTGTGGTATGCAGTCGAACAGTTACTGGACCTGCATTCGCCGTTGGCGATGCATGTGAAACGAGGTCGAAGACAACATACATATATCAAAACGACACTTCAATACATAAGGCACCAATAACAAGACATGGAATATTTTTTTTATTATTCTATTAATGTATATATATGATAAAAATGTTCACCTCCTAATGTGAGGATTTTTTTCATGCGCCATATTTATATGAAAACATGTTTACAAGCATTGCTTTAAGCTTAGGAATATACAATATATTTTATGGTTACATTTTATAATTAAGGGACATTGTTGTAGTTCTTTAATCTTTTAATCTTGTTAATCGAAAAAACTAAGGATTTTCTTATCCCAGGCATAGATTACCTTAGCCATATTTGTCACAACTTTTTGGAATTTTGGATCGTCAATGATCTTCAACTTTGTACTTGTTTGTTTATATAACTATTTTTATGTGAGCGTCACTGATGAGTCTTATGTAATCCTAGTACCTTTGATAACTACTTATATAGTGGAAGGATATAGGCGAGTGACATATTTCAAAAAGACGCTTAGTTAACGACTTTAATGCACCCACCTAACACACGGCTGTGTTATATATCATTTAAAAGCTTGTTATCTGTACTTTCTGTTTTGCTATTTCGTAAAAAAGTCGTACGGTGCATTTTCTGTTAAATTAGGGTCAAAAGTCATGAATAAACATTCAAATTTTTTGCGATTTAAAAAAAAAATGAACTGCATATGGCATGATAAATTATTTCCAAATCAAATAAAAATAAGAATTTAGTTGCGCAATACTTTCCGAAATTACAATTCATAAGAAATCCTAAAAAAATGAAAATATTGTTCCAAAAGCAAAATACATCTTTGGAGATCGATATTTGTACGCTAAAAAAAATATGCAAATGTATATTTTTTACATCAAGGAATATTTGTTATATAATTTTAAGATGCAATTATTAACTATTGTTCATAGAACATACCATTGCTGACCTCATAAGATCATTCGCTGTTTTTGCATGTTCAGGCAGGGATAGTTTTCATGTTGTGCTGTGTTCTGTTGACTGTTGTTCGTCTCTTGGACTTTTTATTCAAATTTATTTTACATATGGTTTTATTTCAGTTTTTTTGATTCAAGGTTTGAGATTGGTTGTCCCTTTGTTATCATTTTACTTTAAAGTTACAGTGATGGAAATCGGCAAAAAAAATCGCCTAACAGTAATGTGAAGTAGATTAAACGCTATTAGACAAATATCCGCGAAAATAAGTTAATTTGCTCACGGTGATAAATATATAGAACCAAATAGTAAACGTGATACATTGAACAACAATTATTTTAAAATTTTACTACTTAAAGAAAAACGAAAGATATCAATGGGACATTCAAAGTCATAATTCAAAACGAACCACCAAAGCCGGGATAAAAAAAACGAAAAAGACAAGCAACAGTATAAAAAACACAACATATAAAACTACAGATTGAATAACACAAACCCTCAAACATATTTGGGGTGAACTCAGGGACTCCCAAAAGAGTAACCAGATCCTGTTCCACATGCGACACACGTCTTATGGCTGGCTTATGTAATTCCTTATTCGATAGGTGACATACAAGGCAGAGATGACGGTATTTTGAATACGTCGATTTGAACTTATCCGTCGTCATCTGGCGAATCAGATTTCCATAAATGTCAACCAACTAGTAGTGGCGTCCATAAATTTTTCGAAGGAATGATTTCAACTTCGCATTTGAACTTGAACGTAACAGAGAAACCTTCGGATTCGTCTTAAACATTTTTCTTTTTGAAATCACATGTGTCTTAACTTGGAAATCAGTGCATGTCAGAGTGTTGACTCCATGTTTGTTTTTTATATAGAATGTGTTTTTTGAAAATTATTACATATGAATAATATATTCACGAAGTAATCCGGATCTTATTGAACCTTGTGTTTTATTATCTACATTGATTGTCCTCAATCCTTCTTCCCTGTACAATTTGTTCATGGTTCCTACGTTTGTAAGCACTACACCGTCACTGCATGAACAAACATTAAACGATTAATTAGATTGTCTTTGCTCTATATCAAAGCATTTAATAGGGAAATAGTTACATTAACGAGCAGATGTAACACTATTTTATTGTTACCTGTGTAATCGATATCAAAGTTTCTACCTAGTTTTATTTCAAAGTCCTTTGTACCATTGTTGTGAATTACTATGACTTTATGTTTTACGTAACAAGTAAACATCATCCATCCATCAGGTAGTATGGTACATCTTCCAACGTCAGTGGCATCAATATTGTCGGTTTTTGGTGAAGTCGGCGTCAGATTAACTTTGGTAATCATACCACGGACTATACACATGTCGAAACCTACAGTTCACCAGATAGACGGATTGATAGACGGATGATGAGTATTTGAATGTAACTTACATATGAAGAAACAATGATTCAAGATTTTATCTGCGACATATTTGGGTTTGAATAACGCCATTTACATTAATCAGTGAGAATTGTTTTGAGATAATCGAATAAGACTTATTTTGAAAAGAGTCTTGGACACATACCATTTATAACTGATTGAATCTGTGTGCCAATTTGAGCACTATCTGCTTTATCATATTGGCCATTTTTTTTTAAAAGAACCAAAGAATCAAGAGTAAATCAGCCATCTTTGTATTTAAAAACTGGTTGACCTTTTCAGTCATGTTCGAAATCCGACAATCACGCTGTATCACTGTCGACAGGCAAGTGATCACATTGGATGATGAGAACACGAACCTTCATCTGAACTATTTTTCATTGTTTTCTTGAAGTTTGCCAAACTTTCAGTGGCAAATATTACATGAACATCAGCACAAAACATTTGTGTATATGAGTGGAATATTCTTTCACCAGATGGATAAAACTTTGAATTTTGAAAAACTAAGGCTTTTCTTCCTCAGAAATAGATTATCTTAACTATATTTAGCAAAGCTTTTAGGAATTTGAGTCATCAATGCTCTTCAACTTCGTACTCTATTTAGCCTATAAAAAAATTTTTGATTCAAGCGTCACTGATGAGTCTTTTGTAGACGAAACGCGCGTCTGGCGTAAATTTTTTTTTTTATCCTGGTTTCTATGATGAGTTTATTCGAACAAACATTAGCACTAGGATCAAGAATGATAATAGAACTAAAACTAAAACTCCTGCATAAAAGAGGGACGAAAGATACCAGAGGAAAAAGACAAACAGACAAATAATTATAGTACACTGTTTACAACACAGAAAACTAAACACTAAGCAACACGAACACCAAACAAACTTGGTGTGATCTCAGGTGTTTCGGAGAGGTAAGCACAATATTGCTTCTTTACCCTGAGGAGTAGTTTCATATACATTCCATATGAAACATTTGGAATGGTATTATATTAATTTTCTGTCAATATTTGTTTCTCAGACATATATGTATAAAGAATTGGCTTCAAAAATTAGTTTAATAGACAATTTGATAATGAAAAACAATAAACAACCAATATTGCAAAAACTATTTTAATAATTTCCTTAAAAATTTTACTCAAATCTGAATACGTATTTTAGCTACTTTACATCAAACAAAAATGCGTGGCCCTCTCTGTTTGTCATCAGAAGTGAATTTGTTGACTGGCATAATGCAATGCCTGTGGGTTGGTTAGACCTTCAATGGAAGATAGAATTTGTCTATGACGTTTACCGTCATGTGATATAACCACAACATTGTTGGAATGGGCCCCCACAACATATACATTTCCATATTTGTCTACGGAAATACCTTGGGGGCATTTTAAAACGCATTCCTCTTTGAATTCCCATTGTTTCGTACCTTGGAAATCACTGCATGTAACTGTGTCGTTATCAAGGTTTGTATATATAATATGTTTATCAAAACTTGTAAGATATGAATATCCCGATAGGCTAAGAGGTCCAGATCTTATGGAACCTATTGTTTCATTATTCATATTGATTGTCTTTAAACCATTTCCCCCTGCACAATATATTAATGTTCGTCGTTTGTGAGCACCGCGCCTTCATTGTATATTCCAGCATTTAGCTTTTTACTAACTGTTCTTTTCTCAATGTCAATAAGAAATATATTCGGAAATTTCAAGGTGCCGCCCGGAGTCACAAAATCATATTGTTATCGATATAATTGATATCAAAGCAACTATCTAGTTTCATCTCGAATTCCTTTTCACCATTGATGTTCATTGCTATAACTTTATCTGCTTGTAACAAGTAAACATCATCCTTCCATCAGGTAGTGTTGTACATCCTCTGATAACTCATGAACGATAAAAGTGACTCTACCAAATTTCAAATTTGATTTTGTGGTGTGTGGTAATAAGCATTGTCCCACATTAGGTGGAGGGTGTGGATCCCGCTAACAAGTTTAGCCCCGCCTTATTTTGTGTGTTTGTGTCTGTCCCAAGTCAGGAGCTTGTAATTCAGTGATTGTCGTTTGTTTATGTGATGTGTTACATATTTGTTTTTCGTGCATTTTTTGTACAAAAATAAGGCCGTTAGTTTTCTCGTTTGAATTGTTTTACATTGTCAATTCGGTGACCTATAATTGTTAATTTCTGTGTCAATTTGTCTCTCGTGAAGATTTCTCATTGGTACTCATGCCACATCTTCTTTTTTATATTGTGTATAAATTTTGTGGTATTTGGTTGAGGCAAACTAAAGTTTGGAGAACGGAACCCATTTTTGGCGACGTTCGGGACGTACGGACTAGGGTAACACTGTATGCCCCTCCACTATGGCGCCAACACAGAAGTTCTGAATATTGTGCAGGTGATACTCATCCCACTAGCACTGTCATTAACACACACACAATTTCATTATCAAAATATTCAATCTTAATTTTGATTTCTTTATTTTGGGCCGAATGATCACAAGGAGTATCAAATTTGACAAATTTATTGTCCATATACATTTTTGTAATATTTTATAGCTTATTTTTCACTTAATTAAAGCTGCTTACAAACTTAAATTGATCATCACTTTCATTGTATATGTCTTTTAGCATTCTGTTTTGAACAAAACGATTTGTTACATATACTTCACATGTATTTCTATCAAATCTGACATTATTACAAAGCCAATTAAATAAACTTCAATCGAATTTGAAAATAAATTTGCAATCAAACATATATGCAAGTCGTCAACTGGTCAAGTGGCTAGATGCACATATCGTTGGTCAATTGAACGACATGTCCTAATTGGGTGGTTTTAAAACTCCTAGAAATATTAACGGAAATAAGGGATGAGTAAAGGAAAATAAATGAAAACAGAACGACTGAATTAAATAAAAGGATGTTCGATATACTGCATATTTCGGTTTTTTAAATCTATAGGATGATTTATTTCTATCTAGTTTCCTAATCAAAATAATTAAAATGAGAAGATAAATACCTTACAGCTTCCTTAACCGTCGATGCTGAAATGTTTAATGTTATAAAACAATTTTAGCGTCTTTGACCTTCTTTATCTTTTTAGTCGGATACTTGCGGTTATCTTCTCCAAGTTTAACGGGAACACGGGTGCCACATGTGGAGCAGGATCTGCATACCCTTCCGGAACACCTGAGATCACCCCTAGTTTTTGGTGGGGTCGTGTTGTTTATTCTAAGACTTTAGTTTTCTATGTTGAGTCATGTGTACTATTGTTTGTCTGTTTGTCTTTTTCATTTTTAGCCATGGTGTTGTCAGTTTATTTTCGATTTATGAGTTTGACTGTCCCTCTGGTATCTTTCGTCCCTCTTTTAGAATAATCTAGAATAGAACCCAGATGCAACCAAGAAGGTGGGTTGCTACAACCAAACAACCCGAATGTTGAACCAGTTACCATGATTTCGCACCAAAAAACCCAGATAGAACCAAGGTTTAGAACCAGAGTGCAAGGATAGAACCTAATTGCATTCAGAATTCTCATGACTTTTTATACCTTCAACGTATTTTGCAAATCATTTATTTATTTAGTATATTTATATATAATTTACGTCTTTCACTACTTTACCTCAAACAGAAACGCGCGACCCTGTGTGTTTGCAACAAGTAAAGAGTTTGTTGACTGATCATAACGCAATGCATGTGGGTGGGTTAGACCTTCAATCGAAGATAGAATTTGTCTATGACGTTTACCGTGATGTGATATAACCACAGCATTGTTTGATTTGGCTCCAACAACATACACATTTCCATCGTTGTCTACGGATATACCTTGGGGGCCTTTTAAAACGCTTTCCTCTTTGAATTCCCATAGTGGCGTACCTTTGAAATCAATGCATGTCACTGTGTTGTTGTCAGGGTTTGTATATATAATATAATTATCAAAACTTGTAACATATGAAAATCCCGATAGGCCAAGAGGTCCTGATCTAATGGAACCTATTGTTTCATTATTCAAATCAATTATCTTCAATCCATTCTCTGATGCACAATATATTAATGTTTCGTCGTTTATGAGCACTGCGCCTTCATTGAATTCTCCAACATTAAACCTTCTAACAACTTTTCTTTTCTCAATGTCAAGAAGGGTGATATACTGAGACCGCCTGCGGCTACCAGACGTCACAAAAATTATATTGTTATCTATGTAGTCGATATCAAAGTAACTACCTACTTTCATCTCAAAGTCCTTTGTTCCATCGTTGTTAATTGCTATGACCTTTTCTTGATCGTAACAAGTAAACATCATTCTTCCATCACGCAGCATGGTACATCCTTTTACGTTGGTGCCATGCGTTTTGACAGTCTGTCGTAACGTCAGTGTCATGTTATCAATGGATATTGGTACTGGGGCGGCAATCATATGTTGAGCCTGTTGATTCTTTTGTCTTCTTATAATAAGTTTGTTCGGCTCATTATCAACGATGATTTCTCCCAAGGATTTAACATCTATAGTAATATTCTGTAAAATCGTTTCAATTTTCAAAGATATTTGTGAATGATTTAATTTTTCGCTTTTAATTATTGACTGAACAAAATGTTCTTTCTTTGCTAAATCACTCTCCATGTCTCTTGTTGCCAGGAACGTTTGTAATTCAGAAGCGTACTGCTTAATATTTTCTAACCCGGCTTGAAATTCTGCTATCTCTTTTTCCTGCTTCTCAACTTCGCTCAGTAGCTGACGAATCTTCTTACTCTCTGTCTCCTCTGATGTATCAAGATCTCTCAGTAGTGTCTGATGTAGTTGGTCTAGGTGATTATTGATCGAGGTTTTAGCTTTTTGAATCTCCATTCCAATGTTCTTCTTTTGTTCTTTCAAAGAGGCTAGATTTTCTGCACGGTCTTTCCGTATCATTTGGATATGTTCTTTTACCTCGTTCAGAGTCCTTTCGATATCTTGGAATGCATTTGAAGACTTGATTCCACCTATGACATCATTTATGTCTTTTAAATCTTCACATTTATTGTGTTCCTCGACCACACAACGTTTACAGCACGGACAATCATGTTTCATACAAAATATTTGATACTTTTGATCATGTTTCTTGCAGGACTGTGCGATTTGAATAACATTACTTGGTAATTTCTGGTACTCAGCTATCATCACGGTATCATGATTACGTGTTCCTTTGGATAAACCGTGGTGTTCCCTACAATCATCACAGAGACCCTCATCACAATCTGAACACCAGATGACTGACTGTTTACTGATATTGCGTAGTTCACAAACTCCACAAAGTTTCCAGTTACTTGCCATTACTCATATTACTCTGAAAGTAAACCTGATGATAATCTTTAACATGCAAATAGACCTATTTGATTAAACAACCGATCTCTTTAGCGAGCTTTTTAAGCAAAGCCTTGACACATGATCTGTAATTTAATCAGATTTTTAAACGACTGCAGTAATTTGAAAACTGTAAATGTCCGGTAGGAAAAAAGTAAAATAACTAAAATATCGAACTCCACGGAAAATGAGCTTTTGATTTTGTCATTTGATAGGGTATTTTCCGTCTTGAATATTTTTGTTATTCTACTTTTTGTTATCACCTTATCTTTTTTTTTTCCTTTTGGTTAAAAACAACAAAAAATGGATACGATAAGTGTGTACAACTCGTGTTTATGACATAAATGTCATTGTACATGTACACACGAGAATAGAATTTTTATCAAATATAAATCGTCTAGGGGCATGAAAAATAAACAGCTGCGCAATCTGCGCATGATACGCCCTTCGTCTTGTGTGAGAAGTTTTATGCAATAATCATTAAATGTTTATAAGATACGATGCAACATGTGAAAAAAAAAATGTTTTTACAAAAAACTCAATAACTTTAAAATAAAATTTTGAATCATCACCAAAAAGTATACAAATCTTAAAATAAATATAACTAAAAAGTGTGTAAAGTTTTAAGCAATAATCTTAAATCGTTTATGAGATATGGCGCGACATGTGAAACCCCCCCCCCCCCTTTTTTTTACAAAAAACTCAATAACTCTAAAATACAATTTTGAATCATCACCAAAAAGTAAACAGATCTTTGGATAAATATAATTAAGAAGTGTGTGAAGTTTAAAGCAATGTTTTAGTTATAAAGTCCCATAACTCAAAAAGTTTGATTCCTATTTTCACCAAAAATTATACAGATCGTTTGACTATCATAAGAAACAACTATTTATAGTTTCATGAAATTTAGATAAGCGGTTCTCAAGTTACGGTGCGACATGTGGACGCCGGACAGATGGACACCAGACATTTGTATACCATAATACGTCCCGTCAAAATTTTGGTATAAAAATTAAACTGGTCGAAAAGAAACAACGAACACTGAACTAACAAACAGATTTAAAAACTCATAAATACAGACTGATACAACGTAGATACAAATATCTTGTCTTAGGAAGGGATAAATCCTACTTTGTAAGAGATCACTCTGATTCAAACAAATCATTTTCTGAAACTGACATTATCAAAATGCTTGATTTCTTGATTGACAACATCTTTGTTACGTATGGAGAACGTGTTTTTTTAACAGACTGTCGGCATTCAAATGGGAACCAATTGTGCCCCTCTTCTTGCCGACTTGTTTCTTTATTATTAAACGTATCTATCCCATCGAACTATAGATAAGGGATACAACCGATACAGTTAAGTCGGCCTCATATCTTGACTTACATCTAGAAATTGACAATGAGGGTCGGTTGAAAACAAAACTTTACGACAAAAGAGATGATTTCAGCTTTCCAATGTGAACTTTCCAGCAGCACCTGCATACGGGGTATATATCTGCCAATTGGTACGATGTTCCCGTGCAAGATTTCCTATCATGATTTTCTTGATAGAGGTTTGCTGCTCATAAGGAAGCTATTAAACCTAGGGTTCTAAATGGTGAAGTTGAAATCATCCCTTTGTAAATTTTATGGACGCCATCACGAGTTGGTTGACCGTTATGGCATAACCGTTTCACAGATGATATCGGATATGTTCCTAACGTCGTTACTACAATCCCTTTTCTCTTTCATGATTGTGACCTACCGAATTAGACTATTTACCGGGTTTGTAATAACATCAGCAACACTTCGGGTGTCGCATGTGGAGCAGGATCTGCTTAGACTTCTAGAGCACCTAAGATCACCCCCAGCTTTTGGTTGGGTTCGTGTTGCTTAGTCTTTGTTTTTCTATATTGTATCATGTGAACTATTATTTGTATGTTTGTCTTTTTTCATTATTAACCATGGCGTTGTCAGTTTATTTTCGTCAAGTTTTATGAAATTGACTGTCCCTTTGGTATCTATCGCCCCTCACTACCAACTTAATAACGACTACACCAAACACGAAGTCGGTGACTGTATTCTTATCTTATATCAATAAAACGAACATAAGATTTCAAGAAAGAAAAAAATAAAAGATATAAATAGGTGTTTCCCATCGATTTTCAGTTAATATAGTTCATAAAGCAATAGTTGTATTCAAAAGTCGACCAAAAGCTGTGACATACCCCATTGACTGTTCCTTTGTGTTGTTGTTTTTTCACTACACTTCACTTGCAAGTGTTTTATTTGTAATTACTACTTGATATTGATTGTCTAATGAGCGTCATTTAGAAATACAAATTTATTATTATCATATATATTTTACAGTTATGATGAAACATGATTCAATCTGGATTATCTCCCGTTTGTCAAAATAAATCCTAATCGATGTCAATTATATCATGACATCATTGGTATATTGCTTGTGTCTGTTTTCCTTTAATCATATTGGACAAATTTCGCCTTCAACAAGTATAGTTGAAATACAATAAAAGTGATTTTACGAAGTCAACTTGTATTTAAACCTCGGTGTAAATCTATACTCTCCAGGGTGTTTTGTAGTGTTCATCAGAGTTCATGGTCATCATTTTTGACAATCAATTTCATTTTTAAAGAGTTTTCTGGTACACATTATAACACGGGTTTGCCGTGTATTACTCGTGTTTGATAATCAACACACAACTGAAAATTTAACATTTGTTTTGTCTATAAAGAAGTCTTTAAAGTTTTCATAAAACATTAGACGTATATACTTACAACCAGGAAGCTAATAATCAGCATATGCTCACACAACCTATTTATCGTCAACAGTTATTTCCCTTTGCATGTAATTTTGTCTTTATATAGGATTATCTGAAAAGGAGTGGGTTAGGGAAGGAGCTTCATTATTTCATTATTTTATATTATTAATTCATATATTTTAAGTCATTTAACTCGTTCAGGGAAAGTCACATGTTAAACTATATTTTCGAAGGAAGATAGAAAACGGCGGTTGGAAATTATTAATATAACAATTAAAGCCTTTGTACGAAGTCAATACACGATATATCGACCCAAAGAAGTATATCTGAGTATCGACCTCATACAAAAGCTATAATTGTATAATATTTTAGACCGTATTTCTCTATTAGGTATGTCCATTCTTCACCAGCATTCTTTATATTTTAGCACATTTTAATCTATTTAATTTTTATTATTTTTTTATTTATTTTTTGTTTGTTTGGGGGGGGGGCACATTTTCACTATTGTTTATTATGTAAGCCTATTTCAGACATTTATAAAGAGGGTATTATGCCTTATAACATTGCGAAGACCATAAATACTTGATTCGGTAAAACAAAATAACAGTGTGCGTCTTACAAGTTTAGGATTTATCAATTATATTTCTCATCACATTGCTTTTTGTATTTACATACGATACCAATAACGAGTACTATCTTTAAAAAAAAGACCTCTGATGCATACATATATGAATGTAGACTTTAATCTTTATTATATTTTTTATCATATAATTGCGTTATTTTGTTCGGTCAGAATGTTTTATATCAATTATGCCGTTTCCGTATAAAACCGTCCTTTGTAAATGAGTCTCAAGCCGAAATCATTACTGACTGCATCAGAAATAGTCTTACATTAAACAGTTGCAGATCCAGGATCCCCTTTTTATTACTATCACCCCGTCCTCTTTTATTTTAAATGGTTGGATCCGCCCCTGAATAAATATACATAAATAGAATTTCATCAAACATCATTCATCTCCTTTCATATTTATTTTCTTTCGGGGGGGGGGGGGGGGGGCTTATTATCTTTAAAAGCGAATTCCGCAAATTTTTAAAATTGACATATTTCCGTTATATATCTGGTGTTTCTGTTAGCATTATATAGTTTTGTCTAATGATTTGTTGAAACTAGATAAAAAATAATATGTGTTTTGGAGGCCCGGCAAATTTATAAAACAGATATTTCTTGATGTCATCTAAGTCAAGACATTGTGGGTCATTGTTGGTAAAAAGATCTCGAAAAGATCCGACAACAATAGTCATGGCATTCGTAATGTTCGTCATGCTGCCATATCCGTTAACATCAGTGGCATAGATATTTCATGACGGTAAACCATCTCGAGATGACTCCTTTAAATTTTTGAAAGATCCACATGAAAATCTTGGTTTATAATAAAACTTTCTTGTAAGCAGTAACCCTTAATTAAGACAATCATGATAGGTATTAAAGCTCTAGAATGTCGTATAAACTTAGGAATACACAGTCCATATGCAGGTTAAATTTCCTTTTTAAAACGGCGATTTTCCTTTCGCTTTATATTACGATGTTTGTATATCTCAATTCGTTTGTTACGCTGATGTGTGTATTGATGTCATCATGGTAAAAAGTAAAATCACAAAAATACTGAATTGAGAGGAAAATCAAATCGGAAAGTCCCTAATCATGGCAAAATCAAATGACAAAACACATCAAAAACGAATGGACAGCAACTGTCATATTCCTGACGTGGTACAGGCATTTTCAAATACTGAAAATGGTGGATTAAACCTGGTTTTATAGCACTAAACCTCTCACTTTGTATGACAGTCTCATCAATTCCGTTATATTTACAATGATGCGTGAACTAAAAATTATTACGCGTACGGTCTGACTAATATTAAGAAGTTGGTTAGGTTTATCACATACAAAAGTATAACAGATCAAAATAACTTTTATCTCAAATTAATATAAAAATTTCAATAGAAATTGAAATAAAAACTTAATATTTTAAATTTTAAAAAAATCACGCTTATTTAATCTGTTAATCTTCTGTATTAAACATGTTAAACATGTCAGTAATTAATTAATTTTAGCCAAGTATGCTCATTGAATTTGAAGTTATCGGAAGTAAACATAATGTGGGAGGACAATTGTTTAAGAATATTTAGGAACTTTACAAAAAATTGCATATGGAAAGGAACATGCATGAAAAAAACATGCATGTAAATGTAAAATGACGTTACTTGTGGAAGCAAGTGTCACCTTGAGCCAGAGTAACACAAAAGGATTCACGGATATAAAATCAAACAAATATTCAATTTTAATTGTTCGCTTATTCACTTTATCCATCTTATTGTAATAATAACAATTTGTATAACTAAAAATAAAGATTTTGATAAATATTTGTTTAAATTTAACCCAAAATGATCCCAAAACATATATGGTCAGACCGTACGAGTATACGTATACAGTCTTGACCGTACGCGTACGTTCCAAATACTCATATGGTCTGGGACATATATATATGGTCGTTTCTATTATCATCATGTTGTTTGGTTTATATGTTGAAACTAGGTTTAAAATGATATGTGTTTTGGGGGCCAGATCTATAAAACAGATATTTTCTGATGTCATGATGGAATTCGTAGGACTTCCGATCAGACGATTATTATTTTTTTACATTAATAAAGAACTATTGATTCGACTTTTGAACACCGAAATACTACGCTTGCCTTTATGATTTTGGAATATCCAAGCAGAAATAAAAAAAAAATAATGTATGCTGATATTTCTGCTTTCTTATAATACTCCAGTTATATGTTGTCTATTTCTCTTCATTTTTAACTACAACCATGATAATTTATTTGTAAATAACTCAGTGCTTTCCGATAACATTTGATAAATGTAACTACTTCTATGACTAGTGTAGTACACAGTTTGATTGAATACTGAATAGGCATTTTTTTTTCAAATGAAATTGTTTTGCCAAAATTATTATTCTAGACCTTGCATTCGAGGTGAAGGGCTTTACATCGTTGAACATGTTGAAGTTTTATTTACGTTATAACACGGAAGCCTAGATGAGATGACAAAAACATAATCAAAACACATATATAGGTTAACATGCAGTCTGTTCAAGTCTTTTATCATTTTTAAGTCTTAAATAAAAATCTACATGAATTATTGCAGGGGTGTCCGCATGTGTACCACACCAAACAAAAGCAGGTGAAACTTAGGGGCCCTTCAGAACTAACAAGTCTAACATATACTGTCAACGACACTGAAAACAATCAAAACGAAAGACTACGCAAAGATCCCTCTCCAATAGTGGCTTCCCTTATATTGATCATGGTAAGTACGAAATCGGTGAAAAGCGGGAGGGATTGTGGTAAAGACAATAGGAACATAGCCGTTAACACCTGTGACATAGATATTTCATAACGTCAACTAACTCGCGAAGATTCCGTTACATTTTTTTTTAAAGTGCCACTTGAAACTCTTGGTTAGTATAGCTTCCTTGTAAGCAGTCATCCTTTATTAAGGAAATCGTGATAGGATTTAAAGCTCAGGCATGTCTTTTTGATTGGGAAAATATACATTGTACTCCTTATGCAGGCGCTGCTGGAATAATGCTACATAGAATCGAAAGGTTCACATCTGAGAAGCTGAGTTCGTCTCATCTATTATCCTATCGACCGAATTTATAGATGTAAATCAAAATATGAGACAGACATAGCTGTGTTTGTGGTTTCCTATTTTTCATGTTTGATGGGATAGATGCAGTCAACAGTCACCAAACTTTGAATTGTTCAGTGAGAGAACCTTAATATAACGATAGAAGTTAAAGGATGAAATGCTAGCTTATTTTCCTGAAAAGCTGCTGTATGAAGTCTGTCTTTTATGACTAAAGAAACAAATCGGCAAAAAATAAGTTTGTTCCTATAGGAATGCAAATTGCATGATATTCCTGTTATACATGCGTTCGACTCAGAAGGTAAAGCCGGACAAAATTGGCCAAAAAATGAATAGAAAGTAGATGTATTGTAACACTTTAGTGATACATGAAAGACGACGAAAAGATCAACAACTCCACAAAACCCTACACTGAAATGAAAGGAATGAACATGAAGAACCCTTAAAAACTTGGGTTAGTCTCGGATGCTCCGGAAGGTTAAGGAAGATACTACTTCAGAAGTAGCATGCATCAGTCATGTTGTTCATGGTTAGTACAAATTCGATGATAATAAAATTGAGAATGGAAATGGGGAATGTGCCAAAGAGACAACAACCCGACCAAATAAAAAACAACAGCAGAAGGTCACCAACAGGTCTTCAATGTAGCGAGAAATTCCCGCGCCCGGAGGCGTCCTTCAACTGGCCCCTAAACAAATATATACTAGTTCAGTGATAATGAACGCCATACTAATTTCCAAATTGTACACAACACAAGAAACTAAAATTAAAATAATACAAGACTAACAAAGGCCAGAGGCTCATTCGGAGATGTAATCATCGACACAAAGAGGACGGGATTGTGGTAACAAAAATAGGAACATATCTAATGTCATATGTGACATAATAATTTCAAAACTTTCAATCAACTCGCAACCTTTGAATCCACCAATAGGAAATGCAAACTTTAGAATATTGTTTTAAATAAAAGATATCTACTCCATATGCTAACGCTCATGGAATGTTGCTACAAAGAAATTGAAAGTTCACAATTGGAAATGGAAACGGGGAATGTTTACGCCAATAAGCTAATTCGTAAATGAATTTTTGGCGTAAAGTTTTGATCTCAACCCACACTCGTTAAATAGCTAGATGTAAGTAAAACATGCAAAAGATGCAAAATATAAAAGAAAATACAACAAAACATTTTTTTAATAAATTAATTTATATGACTGAATGTAAATAAAATTTCTATTAATACTGATTAACTTTTTGTCCTTCGCATTTCTATGCCTGATCTTCCTTTACCAACACAAATGAATCTCCAAACATTCAAAAATATATTTTCAAAAGACAAAATCCCTGCTTATAAAATAAACAAAATCAATAACCTAATCGTTGTTCTGGGGGATGAGTTATTTTATAAGAACTTGGCACAGTGTATGGAATTTCTTCTTCTTGCGTTTTTAGTCCATTATTTAACCCAAAGTTTCCGTTTTCGATATCATTTTTACTTTCTTCTGTTCCTTCTCCATTACCGTTTCCGTTCTGTGCGTTTTTGTAGGCATGGAATCTTTGTAGATTTTGACGGTATCTTGGTTGTTCCCAAGGCCATGGTGGTCTGTTCAAAGGTTTTGACACAGGTGGGTCTACATTTTCAGATATCCATTCTGGGTGTACGACGAAATATGCTTTAGATGAAAATGAATTCTGCAAAAGAATTTTTCAATGTAAATAATAGAGAAAAAATACAATTCTATTTTTGTTTAATGGTATTAAAATAACATTTAGGACTCATTTCATTTTGGATTTAATGTTTACCTTAAAACTAGTAAGAGCTTTATGAATATAAAAAACTACGATAAGATCATGTGTCCTATGACACCACATCCCGGGCACATTCGGATTTTTTTTTAAAGTTCATAGCATGTGTTCGTTATTTTAAATTCATATAAAAAAATTCCGATATAAGATCCAGATACAGGACGGACAAATGGACAATTGATTGACGGACACCAATATGCTCACTACTTTTCTTTTCCAAATCTTCGGAGACGTGGGACGATTGATCACGAGAAAAGGGCGTCGACAAAATCTAAATCATCTATGCGCAAATAGAATAACTCCACCGCATTTATGCGACTGTTCCAACTCTGAGCCAGGAACCTCTGACCATTGTTAGTCTTGTATGGTTTTTTTTTCAATTCTTTCATGTATTAGAGTTTTAGAGTGACGTCCATTTTCTATGAACCAGTACTCATTTGTGTTTAGGGACCAGCTGAAACCCGGGTGCGATATTCTCGCTGAGTTGAAAACCCATTGGTAGCCTTGGGTCTTAATTTTATGCTCTTTGGTTAGGTTGTTGTCTCTCTGACACATTCCCCGATTTAGATGAAATGCTAACTGAATGTCATTCTCCGACCATTTTATGATAAGTATGGTATGTATACAATATAAATCAAATGTTTATTAAATCCAGGTGATCGCATTAAACATGGAGCAGATGTAATCTTGTTTTGGTGCTTAGATATATGTCTAAAAAGGATTATAGCTTAATAACTTATCAAAATTTAACTTCGTACATTTTAAAGTGGCTGTCACTATAGTGAAAACGAATTAATCTTTAAAATCTGAGCATATCCAGATTAGAAATACCTAACTTTATCAAATCCTTTCAGTCAAAAACAGTAACTTATCTTTTCCATTTACATACATAGTAAAGATTTAGAAACTGGCGCATTATGAAGTTGGCAGTGAAACATATATAAGGTCAAACTTTGTCAAATTGTTTGACCTTGTTTGACACTTTTATCCCCTTTAGTATCAATTATATAAGTTATAAGCATTGATTCCAAATGATATTTTATGTCTAGCTTATGTCGATGATTATATTGTTTTTACTATTTCAGCTTCATTGTATTAAATTGAATAAAATTGAGAATGGAAATGGGGAATGTGTCAAAGAGACAACAACCTGACCATAGAACAGACAACAGCAGAAGGTCACCAACAGGTCTTCAATGTAGCGAGAAATTCCCGCACCCGGAGGCGTCCTTCAGCTGGCCCCTAAACAAATATATACTAGTCCAGTGATAATGAACGCCAATATAGCATTCCTAAGCTTCTGTAAAAAAAAGTGTTAAAATGTAGGTTTATCACTTTATTTTGTTTATAAGTTATATAACTGGAAATTCAGTCTATTCGGGTCATATGTATCTTCTTTTTTTTTGCGTGAATAGTTGGCAAATAGGGAAACATATATGCGAATCTCAAAACTTCTTTTATTCTAATGGTCTTGTAGCAAGGAATGTAACACTGAGTTACTTATAAAACTTATCAACAAATTATTTTTTGCTTTGAACAAATGGATAAAAAAAAATCTAAATATGTATCTAACATAAATGGATATACAATATTTCTTTCATATCAAAGTAAAATCAACCTTACAATTTAACTTTTAGTTAAATCCATAAAGTGATTTTCTCTAAAGATGAATACAAAAAGGCGGAACAGTGATTAAGGAGTAAATATTTATTTGACTGCAACTCGGCAAGTTATTAACACAAGGTTTACAAAAAGAAAATCAATGGGGGCACATTCTATCTCTAATGTTTGTCTTCAACAAACCATTCAATAAAATTGAGAATGGAAATGGGGAATGTGCCAAAGAGATAACAACCCGACCATAGAAAAAAAACAACAGCAGAAGGTCACCAACAGGTCTTCAATGTAGCGAGAAATTCCCGAACCCGGAGGCGTCCTTCAACTGGCCCCTAAACAAATATACTGTTCAGTGATAATGAACGCCATACTAATTTCCAAATTGTACACAAGAAACTAAAATTAAAATAATACAAGACTAACAAAGGCCAGATGCTCCTTACTTGGGACAGTCGCAAAAATGCGGCGGGGTTAAACATGTTTGTGAGATCTCAACCCTCCCCCTATACCTCTAGCCAATGTAGAAAAGTAAACGCATAACAATACGCACATTAAAATTCAGTTCAAGAGAAGTCCGAGTCTGATGTCAGAAGATGTAACCAAAGAAAATAAACAAAATGACAATAATACATAAATAACAACAGACTACTAGCAGTTAACTGACATGCCAACTCCAGATTTCAATTAAACTGACTGAAAGATTATGATTTCATCATATGAACATCAGGCACAATCCTTCCTGTTAGGGGTTTAGTATCATACCATCATAACATATATGAGAAGAACATAACCCGTGTCATGACAACAACTGGTTGTTGAATAAATGTGTTTAGTTCCGATGCAAAGACCCTATAAGTGAATCAATATTAACGCCAAAATATGCAATTTTTAATTACCTGACAACAGTATCGTAACTATATCCCTTCTTAATAAGTCTATTCAAAGGTTTTGTTAGTTTTTGAGGTGAATACTGACACCTTTGTGCTTTATAAAGAATATTTCCATAAAAAATTGGATGTGAAATACTTGAACGTATAAGAAATCTGCATGTTGAGCTATATTTACGAATGATGTCCTTATACAAGCCTTGTATGTACGGAAATAATTTATAAATGTGTATACACAAAAAAAAAATGGAACATAATGCATAGAACAGGTTTCGCCATCAACATGAAATCCTTTAGAATAGAAATTTTGAAATGATATACCTGTATACAGCAGATTCTACTGAGTGTAACTTACCCCAAACATACTATCTTGATGACTGTAGTCAATATTTGGTGGTCTCAGCTCTCTGGAATAAAAATAATACAAAAGTCAACCACTTAATTTCTGAAATACAGAACGCAGTAAATTATTCTTAGAAACGTATAAAGAACATTTTGATTTGTTTTATATTCATATTTACTTTTATTTTGATTATTTAAAGGTATAAATCAAATACAAACTCTACGTGCCTTTGGAAAGATAAATTAAGTCAGTTTTATCTGACAGATTTAAGACAAAGCAAAAAGCAAGTAAATATTTCACTGAATTTCTACGTAAAGCCATGTAGATGTATTCTAAAATAATATGTGATACGTAAGCTTGTCTCAAAACCCCTCCCTCTGACAAATATAAATACACACTGCTAAGATGTTCATGTGAGGTTTGACTGTGATGAAAATGTGCACCTAGAAGAGAGAAATCTGGCTGTCTAGTTACAGTAAAAGCATGTACAAGCACACCGATTGATGTGATATTAAATTCAAACTCCCAACACAGTCTAAAAAAGCCCACTTAAAAGTGGAGCGTACAAAAACTAATAGTACCTTCTGCGTCGCCTATACCTGAAAAACACATCCAATTCAAATTTAAAAGTGATTCTGTCGAGAGAAAAAAATCAACCAAAATAAACTTTGCCTTCTGTTAAAACATTATGTTAATCAGTTTTAATTTAGTTCTTTGATATCATACTATATGACATCTAGTTTTTCAAAGTAATTCACACGACAAACCATACAATCATATATTTTGCAAACCCTGTTTCTAATCTACTCGCAATTTGGACCGGAACTCTTCAAAATCAAAAATGACATCAAAATGTCAACATCAGGTCTTCTACTATATACAAGAGTTAACATTCTTTAAATCGTCATGGACCTAGAGCTTAATATCCAAAAAAAAAACAACAAGAGGGGATATAAAATTAAGAGATGAGGTATGATAACCAAAGAGACCACTATCCACCAAAGATCAAAGTAAAGTTGATGTAAGCAATTATAGCTAACCGTACGGCCTTCAACAATCAGGAAAATCCCGTATTATATATTAGTCGATTATTAAAGACCCTAGCTATTATCTTGGTTAACGCAGGCCTAGTGATCTTAATCGAGTAACTCATCAAAATATAGAAACTGCATGAATGTAGTTTAAGATTATTTTTATCTCCTTTTTCATCTACAATTACAGTGGCTGGTTCAGAGGGGTGTTGATAGCACATATTTGATAAGGACAATTTCGCCCCTATCCTGGGACACTGGATTCTATCATGAATTGTAACAATTTTTAATACAATTTTATACAGATTATATACTATAGCTGAGTAAATCGTTTCAAAAGTTTGAATATCAGGCAAACCTCAATTAAAAAGCAGGACATTTACATCCTTTATTCCGTTTCTTAGCTTCAATTTCACAATAGTTTTACTACCCTTTTCCATTTTAGATTTTTAAAAGGAACATATAACATTGTTAAATATATGCACTTAACAAACATTACTTTTCACACTTTAAGTGGGTGTAATATGCACAAGCAATATCTCTTAACATGTATTATATTAGAGCTTTATTTGAAGGCAATAAACCCGTATTTTCAAATTTAATTTAATTTTTGTATTAAAAGGAATTTAAAACATATTATTACCTAACTTTGGTCCATATGTTATCTCTTTAAAAAAAAGTAACTGCATGAGACCCATGATTGACGGCTTTATTAGAAAGATATATAAAACTTTTATGAAAACAAAAGATACCCTACTTTTGATCCAAGCGGCTCAATAAAAATGCTGTTGAATAAATTTACGATATCATAAATGTTTTCATATTTATTTCATAGTGTTTTGGGGTTAACTTCAGTGAGTGTGCAGAATGACAAAGAGAAAATGATAAGAGATTGTCAAAACCTTTTATACATAAATGAATAGTCTTTGCTTTTCTTATAAAGACATTAAATGCGATAAAAAGATAGAAGTATGATATATTTTGTAAAATCTCATATAAAATGCATTTGTAAATATTGTTTCTTTTGAAAAAAATAACTGACATTTTTAACTGCTTTTGTCTCTTTATTTTACTGTATGTGGTGGGATTTTTTTTAAGCACTTAACACAACAGTAGACTTGCATAGTAATGACTGGAGCAAGTAAAACTTATTGGAATATTAATATTTCGATTCTTATTATGCTTGCTGCCCAGAATAAAATGATGATAATAAGTTGATTATGGGTATTATAGAACGATGTTATATAGGGCACATGTGCATAATGCTGTATACTGAAGTTAAGATTTGTTCCGAATAGACGGACTTTCCTACAGGGCCTTCGATAAATTAGTACTACGATTGGATTTCTTAACTTGAGTGGTTTCCTGGAACTCATACGCGACATTCGACTCGAAGTCTAACACAACGTGCCGATGAACCTGAAATGCAGCTCAAACATTAACTTGAACTTTATCACGAACTTTCAACCAAACTCAAACTCGAACTTCATTTCTAATTTTGACCCAAACTTGAACTCGAACTCGAAGTCAAACTCTATGGTTATTCACACTCGTCATAATAAGTCATCAACCATGGGAGAATGATAATCCATTTTAAAGTCTACATATTTCGACGTATTGTGCTGAGCCGTAACAATTTTTGATAATGCGTATGAACAAAGTATAATTTTTTGGGGTTCGGTAAAGTTTTTTAATTGCTATGCTTTGTACGGCTGTCAAAATAGGCTTTATATTTTGTTCATAAAAGGAAAAAAGGAGATAGTTGTGATCCATTCCGTATAGAACACCGTTCTGTTCTTACACAAGGAACACTTGGTGTTCAACCAAGTCCGAAATCCTTGGTTCAACTAACATTTTTTTAAAGATATGCAGATATTTCATTGAAAATGATTTAATACATGTAAGTTCAATATCATACATGCTTTCAAATAAAAAGTGCATATAAAGTTCAAAATCAAAAGACGTATTAATTTAAACCGTTCAAACGTATAGAAATAAAACAATGTTATATGAATTAAAATACGCTTTAACTGAACGATTTAGTATTTAAAAGAAGTACAACGAAACAACAATCAGTGAATTAATTATTGATTGTAAAATCATATTTGAAAAATTATAATAAAAAAGAAACATTTTGAATTGACTGCTGGCCTGTGACAGATAGACGACATAGATATAAACATTCGAATACATTGTTACAAGTATTATATAGGACAAGTCTACTAATACGTTCTGGGTTAGTGTAACACTATAGAGGGTCTATTATTTATCTCTAAAAATAATATCTGCCAAATAACTTCTGATCCTTAAACAAACACTAAAACAAAACATAAATAAAGGTTGTTGGGGGTATTCGCTTGAAACCAATACAGCACTTTAATAATATGGAACGATGTCTTTTAGGCTTAATGCATTACATATATATATATTCATATTATAATGTCAATTAAGAAAAGGGAGAGAGTGAGAATGTGGGTTAATCAATAACATCGACCCTACATGTATTTGTGTTCTTGAGCTAACCCCTTAAAAAAAGAAAAATATCATACACGTTTGGATTATTATATCACATTGTTGACCAGTTGGTTGCCATGGCTTGGTTGTTTGAATGTCTCACAATATATAAATAAAAAGATATCCTTTCCTAAGTAAGGAGCCTGAAGTCGATTTCACAAAAAAAACTTAAAGACTAAGATTGATCGTAAGTCATGAACAATTCAGTATACTTACGACCAATCTTAGTCGTAAGTATTTTGGTGAAATCGACTCCAGATGTTCAGTGGTTGTCGTTTGTTGATATGGTTCATAAGTGTTTCTCGTTGTTTTTAATAGATTCGACCGGCGTTGGTTTTCCTGTTTAAATGGTGTTACACTAGTCATTTTTGGGCCCTTTAAAGCTTGCTGTTCGGTGTGATCAAAGGCTCTATGTTGAAGTCCGTATATTAGTATGACGTCCATTATCACTGAACTAGTATATATATTTGTTTAGAGGGCCAGCTGAAGGACGCCTCCGGGTGCGGGAGTTTCTCGCTGCATTGAAGACCTATTGGTGACCTTCTGCTGTTGTCTGTTCTATGGTCGGGTTGTTGTCTCTTTGACACATTCCCCGTTTCCATGCTCAATTTTATTGACCTATGATGTTTTACTTTTACAAATTGTGGCTTGGATGGAGAGTTGTCTTGTTGGCACTCATACCAGATCTTCTTATATCTAAGTATGGATTTCAATTATACAACTCGATCTTAAACCGAGACCAAAGGACAAAGAGGTAAACCTACAGGTCATGATGCTGTCTTCAACAATGAGCAAACCCATATCGTATGATAAGCTATAAAAAGTCCAACGTTACGGCAAAATATGGAACCCTTCAAAAGAAAACCAACTGTCTGATTTATGCGAAAACAGCGAGACCCATTGGAATACGGGTTTTTCACTTGGGACAAGGACATAAGAATATAGCAGAGTTAAACATATTAACGAGCGCTCGTCCTTCCTGTATAACTATTGGCCCTCCACACAACACATTAACAAACTGCAAAAATCAGTTGGAAAATGGGTCAACTACTCCATACAAAAACAAATACTTATAACAAAAAGACAAAAATACCGCTCTTAGAGGACTCGCAGTTACTGAAATTCAGAGACCACTTTTAACTAATAAATAAAACAGTGTATCCGTGTCGGAGACAAGTTACTGATACCAAGTTCAGAAACTACTTTTTACTAATAAATTAATGGATTTCCAAGACCAACCCAAGCAACATCGAGTCTGGTTAGTACTTGTATGGGTGACCGCCTGGGAATACCGGGTGTTGTAGACATTAAGAAAAACCCGACCGTGCAAGGGCTGTATATCCAGCCAAGGATGTTAAAACTACCTTCGTCAAGACAAGCTGCTGAAACCAAGTTCAGATGGCAATTTTGATCAATAAATGAAAAACGACTTCTAAGACTAAGATATTTATATATCACTGAAGTTATCATCAAATATAGTGAACACGTACTGGGTCAGAAACCAGTCTCATATGAGAGCCGTGGTGTAGTGGTTAGTGCATCGGACTACTGACACAAAGGTTCTTGGTTCGATTCCCGTTCGGGATGAAAATTTCAGGGACTGAATTTTCGGCTCTCCCTTGACACCATTTGCTAGTATGGTCTTAAGGAAACGATGTCCGTCGGAAGGGGACGATAAATGGCTGACCCGTGTTAAGAGAGAGCCATATCTCTTGCGCGTTAAAGACACCCTTTTAGATTTCGAAAAAGAGCAGGCTAATGCCGCTACAAATTAAGGCAGCACTCGCACCCGCAAAGCGGAAAGGGATTAATATGAAAAACTTGTTTCCCAATCCACTATAAATAAATATGTTTAAACTAAAGTCTCATATGAGGCAAAAAGTTGAACGGTCGTTATCGATTTTAAGTCGGGAATATACATTAATTATGTATGCAACAGTTTTGGCCGAGAGTTTACAATGAAAACAAGTAAATCGTTAGCTGAAAAACTTATGCTTATATTGAGACAATTAAAAAGGGCAGTCTTATAATTGCTCCGCTCTGAAACAAAAAGTTATCTAAATATCATTTCAAATCTTGAATAAAATAAGCGTTCTGCTGATGATGTGTAAAGTGCGACAACTGTGTGCTGACCAGCTAGTCGAATTAATTAAAAGTTAAAAAAAAAATTAAGCGTGTTAGTATCTGCAAACGTATACCTGGCTGAAAAAAAAGAATATATAAACAAACAAAAAACTTGCAAATAAATTGTAAAATCACTTACTCTGCAATTTTATTTTTAGTTGCTGGGTCCGTTGACTGGGACATTGTTCGATCTCTGAAGTAACTCGGAAAAACGTATTCCTCCCAGAAGTGACTATCGTACTTGTCCTCAATCTCTATAGGTAAAAACCGATTAAACATTGTGATTTTAACTTTCCTTTTTATACCCCAGATTATATGTTAAATATAATTAGGCCTAATCAATAGAAACCGACCTTATACACATTACAATATTTATAGGTATAGCTTTACAACATATACCATTTAAATATTTAATTCTGTACAATAAATGTTCCAAAAAATGATTTGTTATGCTTGTTTCTTATGGTATCTTGCCTAACTTTATCTAAAATACTCAAGACGGAGCCGAATGCACTTCAGTTTTATTTTTATAACCATGCAGTTTATTTATCAACTGTGTTGACCATTTATGTGATGTGTGCATTAGAGAAAGAACAAAGACAAATGATATTTTATAAATGGGTATAGTTTGCTTGTGTGAGATCATCACACTAGATATAGAATATAGCATTTTCTGATTTCGTTTTTAAATTTCGTATGCATTTAGTTTGTTGATTTGTATCTGAATATAGCACAAAAAGTGTTACGTAGCATTCAAACTTTCATAGACACAAAATTTTATGAAATAGATTTATAATTGTTTAGGACGGTCTTGCCTTTGATAGAAAATCACCTCTGTTATAATCAGGTATATGGGTAAATCTCCACCCCTAAACTGAAAAATCCTGACAAGTGTCTATGGAATTGATGTAAAAGATGCATTTTCCGCTTCGAAGATTGATTTCTATAAATCCTTTATCATAATTTCATGAGGTGTATTTTCCAGCTTTCTATTTAAGATTAAAGCACACCTGTTTCTATAATGACAAACTTTCCCTATAATTGTATATTTTCTTGACTATCCAATCTTAAGAAAGTTTGAATACTTGCTAGCGTTAATTTCAAGCCTAACATAGTAACCATGACGAAAACAACACGTGATCGGGGATTCCCAGGTTTACATGTAAGGCATGAAGGTTCGATCAAGTTGTAAGACTTGAAAAGACATATGTAATTATATGTCTCTGATACATGCTAGTGTTAACTTCATTAACATATATAGTAACCATGACGAAACAATTAACACATGATCGCCGAATCCGAAATTTAAAGGTTCAATCACATTTGTTATGTATCATACGGTAATTCTTATTGAACAATCTGATCTTAATGTTTTGTTATTTAATTCTTACATTAACAATTTAATTATTGGTTAGATTACATTCACGCAGCACCTGTCCAACCTTTAAACATTGGATATATGTATGAACTGAAACTATCTAACTTTGCGGGGGTTTAGAATTCACTCATTTCAACGAGGGATCAGTCTTTAAGGGGGAAGTTGCTTATGTATGCCATATAGGTCGCGCGAAGTCAAAATTATGTCAGCTCACAACTCACTGAATCAGAAGAAACCTGGGACTATATAGTAACGTTACGCGACTGAAAAACTTGTATAAACAAATATACCACTTCAGTAAAATTCATACAAACAAAAAATTACAATTGGTGGGCTGTCTGTTCTTTGGTCGGGTTGTCTCTTTGACACATTCCCAATTTCCGTTCTCATTTAAAAAAAATATCGTAAAAAAGGAGGTTGACAATTCACTTGGAAAATTAACCAAAGACTATTATTAGTGTTTTTCGTTTCTCATATTGATTAGACCGTTGGTTTTCCTGTTTGAGTGGTGTTACACTAGTCATTTTTAGTCCAGTCAATCTAGCAGAAATTGGACGATTGCAACAGAAGACTTTTAAGTTTTAATCTTTAGCATTATACCCCAAAATACACAGGAAAAAGTTAAACAAATTATAACTTGTGGAAGACTTAAAAATTAAAATTGGAGATAACTCTGCAAAAGAGGCAGAAATATTAATAAAAAATTGAAACAAAATTATAACTTTACCGCTTCTTTTTAGCAGAAGGAACTGATTCTTGATATTTTAGCCGTCTTTAGAGTATAACAAACAACTATAAAGGAGTTACCATATCTTTTATCAAGCTTCAACCTAAATTTCGTAATTCATTATGACTAGTTGACCATGATTTATTAGATTTTTCGACATGTCAAGGTACAGAATCTCAAATTTAATAAAAATAATTGAGCATATAATCTTCTTTTTGTGGTTTAAAGTTTCTTTAAACAAGGTAGATGCTGAACAAATATGATATACAGATATAAACAATACCAAATTTGCAATTTCTTCAATAAAATATGTGCCCCAAAAAAAGAAAATAACCATAACTCTTTGGTTTTGTACATTTCATGAGAGAAAGATAATATAATATAGTCAAATACGAACTTATCCCATCAAAGTATCATGCTTTATGTGAATTTTAAGAAAATCAACAAAAAACTGACAAAAAGGACTAATTTTTGCAGATTTATCTTCCCTTTCCAATGATAATTTCCATAGGAAATTAAATTGCTGATTTTGAGATTTCCTCAAGTTAGATTTTATGGGACTTTTCTTCTGTGTATATTTGGGACTTAATGCTATAGATTAGAACTAAAACATTGTCTGTTGCAATTAGTTTGAGGTTAAACCTTAGTTTGACTAGACTATTTCAGGTCCTTAATAGCTTGCTGTTTGGTGTTAGCTTAGGCTCTGTGTTGAAGGCTGCACTCTAACCTATAATGTTTATTTTTACTAATTGTGTCTTGGACGGAGAGTTGTCCTATTGGCACTCATACCACATCTTCTTATATATATGACAACACCCATACCAAAGAGGAAATCCTAGGCAAACATACGTCTTTTCTGCTTCTAATAATTTCAACCAAAGATGAAAAACTGGATCTTCCTTTATTTTACTGGACACCAAAATAGCATAAGCGTCCTTACAAACAAAAATATATTGCTGAGTCTGCAAAGTGATCTTTAAAGCTTGTTTCCAAACTATCAACAACAATTGTAATAACATTTTTAGATGGGATTCAGAGTTTCTTTAAAACTTATCAATCTAGGGGTAATGACTAAATGTGTGACAGATGTGGAGACTTGAGAATTCAAAAACTCTTTTGAGGAAATTACAATCCAGGTCTCTTTCCACTTGCAACATTAACAGCATAAAAGCATTCGACTCTCTACTCTTTATACATTATTTCCCAATCTTAGGTTAACAGATTGAAAGAGTAAGTACTGCTTTGTTTCATTGGAAGGAATTGTTAAAGTAGATTCAAATATCTTGTTTAAGGAATAGATGAATCATACTTTGACAAAAATAAAATCCTTTCTTGATTGATAAAAAATTGTTATGTTTGGAAGACAAGTTTTCGAACAGGCAATCAACATTCCTTTTGGAAGCCAGCTTTGCCTCTCCTCTTTTTAACTAGTTTCTTTATTAACTCATCTGGCCCAAGGGGTCAAATGAGCTATTCTCATCACAAGGTGTATGTTTTTAGAGAATTTTGTGTTGCTTGTAGATCTTTGATAGCTGTTGTTGTATTCACACACAACTTTTTTAAAGGACAATTTAGCGAATGACACATTGCATTGTCACCAGTCTTTACAGGTGTTTTGTCTGACAAGGTTCAACAAACATTAATTTATAAAGTTATCTTTTATAAAAATGTCATATTTTATAAGAGATGACTTTGACTTCTTATGATGGACTTGAAAGGAAAAACCAGTTTATTTAAAATTGTCAAACTAATTAGTTTACACAAATTCACCTTTACAACAATTGTTCAACAAAATATGTTTATAAAATTTTCTGTTTATTAATAATAATGCATTATAAAAGACAAAATATAAATCTGTATAAAACTTAAAAGTATGCCCTAGAACCATTATCATTATAAAACATAAAATGCTGTAATTGAAAAATATTTCTACATGTACATCTGAATCTCCAGAAAATTATGACACAATGTTGGTGCACTGTTTGTCCTTGAATGAACCTAAACCTAAGAAGTTAGGGCTTTGATATTGACCATTACTACAATATATAGCTTAAGAATTTAAACATATGATGCATGAAATAGTCTACAACATGAAATATCATTCATCAAATACAGTAGTACATTTCAAAATAACTGTTTAAAGATAATTTTTAAAAATAATTGTGGGTTATCTCCAAAGAAACATAAAATTCTAAAATAAACAGATGTGATGTTGTTGCCAATTAGACACAATCCCACAAAAAAACAAATGAAAAGGATTGTAACAACTACAAGACAACAAAGTCAACTCAAAAATTTGTAACTTTAATTTCTACAAAAAAAGCTAAACTTTGTTCACTTTCTTTTACACAAATTCACCATTGTTCAACAAAACATTTTTATCCAACTATCTTTTTTATTTAACAATAATGCATTATAATGAACAAAATATAAAATCTGTATAAAACTTAAGTATGCCCTAAAACCATTATCATAATAAAACATGATATGCAATAATTGAAAAAATATTTCTTCCTCTGACTCTCAATAGAACTATGACATAAAAAAGGTTCCAATGCACTGTTTGTCCTTGAATGAAGGGTGTTCAGAGGGGTCCTGATCCGGAAATCACGGTCTTAAAAACTTAACAAACATGAAGTCCTAAGGTCACGAGTTTAAAGAAATTTAGATCCCAACATCCCAAAATTCGAAAAAAGAATTACCGGTTACCAAAAGGATCAATCCTGAAATCCTCAGCTTAAAAACACCAGATCCCTTCATCCCGAAAAAGGTCCTCCCCCCTCTAGAATGAAGCTTATGATTAGTAGATAGTGCTTTGGTATTGGCATTTATTATTAACAGTTTAAGGTTTGAAGAAACAATAAAGAGTTATTGTCTATTATAGTGACATTTTTTTTAACTTTTTTATATATTTTTTATGCCAATGTTGGTTTATTTTAAATTTTGTTATCATAGACAGACTGAAATCTGTACCACATATATTTATATTCAACAAATAAAATCTATTACTGGGCTTTCTAATTTGATTGATGGTCAGTGACTTTGCAAAATTAATTGTTTTTTTCTATGGGATTTTAAGAAGACAAAACATGTGCATGGGGAGTAATTCTTTCATTAACTGACACTTTATAATCCGGACATAAATTATATTAAAACATTTTTATTGTTTTAGAAATATATAACATACACATTTTGTTTAAAATTTCCTTTTCCAATCTTAAAATATCGATGTGAGCTAAAGTTAATTTTTTTTAAAAGCAAAAAATAACCAGTTAAAAATATTCCAAAATTAAAATCTGGAGAACAAAATATTAATTTCTTGTGGCTTTTATTAACATTTGAATAAATTCAATTTATTAAATTATATATAGCTAATGAAATTTATCATCTGATGCATCATCAAAACATGAAAAATCTTGCATTAAATGCAGTAGTATATTTTGTAACTACTGTTTAAACAAAAAAAAATATAAAAAAAATTGTGGGTTATCTCCCATTGAACATAAAAATTCAAAATAAAAAGATCTGGAATTTTAACTTTTCACAAGAGACAAAAGCCTAAAGGACAAGTATATCAACAACTTTAAGATACAAAAATCATCTCTGAAGCAATAACATCTAAAATGTGAAGGCATAGTTAAAAAAATTTACAAGAGAGACTACCATTCTATCAATTTTTGCTTTCCAGAAGAAAAGAAATCTTGCAGAAAACCGATATGTGTTTAAAAACAACTTGTATTTACAACTAAATCACAAATCACAAGTTATAATAATAACATTGACAAGTTCCATAACAAAATAACATCACTAAAAGAAAAAGAAAAAAAAGATTTTTTTTTTATCCAGTTCCCCTCTTCTTTAAAATATTTAATAACCATCACAGAAAACATAAAAGTAAAACAGCCAAAACAATTTCTAACAATCTTTTGGTGACTTTTGGGATTCACTCTGAAATTTAGTATTGTATATTTGACATGTTCAAGAGCTGCTTCTGTATTTTTGTAATCGGGTGAGAAACTGAGACTTCTACCTCCCTAAGGGAGTAAAAATTGACATAACCTTCAATGTTAAAAATAAATTGTGATAATACAAGAGTAAGATTTGACAAATGATACAATAAACTTTTCTTACAGAGACCAACATTTAGTACATTTATAAAATAAAATGTGAAATTTTGGCAAGAACAAACAAGAATAATAATACTTGTAAAAAAATGCCTATAAAATGTGACATTCTTCTAAAAACAAACAAAACACAATAGCAGCAAAGTTTTTTTTAATTTTTAATATGTTTGACTTCATATGTAAACATGCCCTATAAAATTCAATGACATTAATACAACAAATTATTGGTTATTCCAGGAATGAAGGCGAAAAATACAATTGATAACTTTTTTTTTTTAAACTCAAATGAAAATAACATAAAAATATGCAACAATCACAAAAGTTGCCAAAAAAACCTTCTGTACAAGTACATTTGATCTTAGGGAATTAAAAAAATAATTTCAAATTGTTATGCTTTTGGTGTTTTTGAATAATTTTTCTTTCTAAATTTTGCTAATTTGTAGTTTTTCTTACGTTTGAAATCTTTTCTGACCCTTCAACAACTTCTACTCTTTAATAATTGTAAGTGTCTATCACAACATTGATAAGTAAACGAGATACATAACAAAAACTGTAACAAACTAAATATATAACATGTATGTACAATATATGATAAAAACTCTACATTGGACTAGAAATATACTGTAATTCAAATCATCAAAAACAATGCACATATTTACAAGGATAATTCAGTTATTATCTTTGCATGTTTTTACAGCATGATAAACTGAAAAAGACAATCAAACAAGCATTACAGAAGTTTTGCAAAAGTCCTCATACAAGCCTTCAGGTTTATTTTTCTTCTGCTTACATTAAAATTTTGTGCTTCACATATATACCAAAGAAATCCACCAAATTTTTTATCCCACCAAATATATATACAATATTTGTCAATGAAAGAAAAATATAAACTTTTTTGTCTGAGGCTGAGAAACTGGGGAAGCGAGAGGTTCTACCGAGCCCTTCCCCTGTTTTGCGCCGAGTACAAAAAAGTTTATATTTTTATGACATTGACCTAATATTGTTTTTTAATGCAACTTAAACTAATACATTGATAGCTTTTTAAATTGTAACACAAATGTCAAACTTATTTTCATACCTTAATGAACCCCTGATTGTTGAGAAAGTGTTCCATGATGAAATTGACATTATACAAAATATAGCTATGTTACTATATTTCGGAAATAAACACAACTAGTTGCAGTATAAAACAAATTAGCAGTAACTAAGATAAATTAATTAAAAACAATCTAATAACTCATGATGAAAAGGATAACTACATGTATGATAAGCTACCTTGAAAATGAATCATACATCCATAAATACAATTTTTGATTACTAAAAACTAAAATATTTTTCATAAATGCACTTATAGCTTACTAGTAGCCATTTTTGTTTACAAATAGATAAATCCCCATCTTTAACAAAATAACTAACATGGAACATTTTAATAACAATATCAATTTCCTTGTTAACATGGTTTAGAACTAATTTCACAAGGCTATCTTAAAATTACAACTTCACACTGCTATTTTCTGTATCTTTTCTAAAAATAATTTATAAACTCATTTACATATTTCTACAGTCTTCCCTAATTATACCTCTCTGAAGTTGAGGAGTAACAATTTTTTTCTAGACTGTATCCTATCATCTTCTTGGATATTGGTTACCTTAATATTACCAACTATGATTAAAAATCAATGTCTCCACTAAAATATCTAGCATTAAATTCATCAAACCCTATAGAGAGTTTTCCATTTTCTCCAACAGTGACAGGGTAAACTTTGGCTTCACGGTTTTGTCCCTTTGGCATTCTTAGTTTCCCAGTCAGTAAATCAAATCTCCAACTATGCCACGGACATCGTATACATAAAGTATTATCTGGCATTTCTTCAATGTCTCCTAAATGCAGTGGACCACCTAAAACAAAACCATGTGGTTAGTTTAAACTTTTTATTACATTGAAGATACAATATAATAATTATATAAGGACAATAAAAAAATATATGCTGAACATGTTGAAGAAAGACTTTAATTAGAGTATATCAAAGTTGTACCCAGTTACAAAATTAGTTATGAATAAAGAAACATCAGTTCACAAATCCCTGAAGTTGGAGAGAAAAAATAAACCGAAAAAACAGTGTGTACATATACTCTAAGGTGTTCATTAAGTATCTGCAATTCAATATACACTTGTAGCAAGATCATTTATAATTATTTATTTTTTAAATACAATGTACATCTAACTGTATGCACCTGCATGTGGACATTTTTCATTAATGGCAAAAACATCTCCTCCATGTCTGAACAAGGCTATTTTCTGCTCATTACAGTTGATTAAGGAACCAGTTCTACTATTCTGCCGCAGTAAACCAGGACGCTGTATTGAAGTTTGTACTACTTTACATTTTTGTGAAGGATCAGACCAGTCAAACAAATCTGAAAAATATAAAGTTAGATGATTTATAAAGTAAAGACTTAAAGTTACCATGAATGTTAAATTACGTACATCACACATGTCAAGTCAGAAATGTGTTCTATATATACATGTACATGTAGCTGATGAAATATCTTTTTCTTTTTAGTTTAAATACACAACAAAACATTTCAGAGGGGGGATAGGACCTTTATCGGGACTCCGGGATCGGGTGTTTTTAAGTTAGGGATTTCGGGAACCGGGAATTCTATTTTTCGAATTTCAGGACCTCGGGATTTCGTATTTTTAAGCCTGGGATCTCAGGATTTCGTTATTTTAAGCCCGTGATTTCGGGATCAGGGCCCCTCCTAACTCCCCTCATTTCAGGGAAATAGGTACATTTTTGTGTACATGTAATCAGTAATAAGAGTTTATTTTAATTCATAGTGACTTAGTCTATGTCCTGATGAATTATTATATAAACCTTAAGTATACATGTAGTACATGTAATTAACATGATTAAAGAGATGTTAAAATGAAATACATGTCATAGACATACATTTAGTTTGAAAATGTTTTTCGTTCAAAATCTCCCTCAGTTGTTGTCGCTGAGTGGAGATCTTCCTCATTGAAAGTTTCCCAGGTTGGCAGATACATGTATAGTATTGGTTTCATGATGTGTGAGTAACCATTTAAAATCCTAACTGGAACACTTATCTAAAAGTTGTCAAGTGGGTTAAAGTTTGAAAAGTTGTTTCAGAATAATTGATATAATTATGTACATATCATCATGTACCATACTTTGTCATGTTCATTGTAAGTAAACAGTTTACAGAAACCACAAACTGTAAGATGTGTACAATCAAAACAATGTTATCTTTTAGAATTAGTACGTTATTTTTATAGTAATTCTAAATAAAAGCCAGCTCTAGTTGTTCAGGGGAATACATAGATACCCAACATGGCATGCCCAAATGAAAATTTTAGTGTATAGATAAGACATAGACTCATGATAGAGGCATTTAGAGCTATTAAATTTCCATATGATATGGTACCAGAGTATTTTATCCCATCAACAGGGATGAATATTTTGTAACTGCTTTGCATTTCAGGCCTTTAACTCTGGTCACATCAGTCTATTAAACTTGAAATTCATATATGACTTCCTCATCTTGATACATGATGAATATCAATGTTTTCAGCATTTTAAAACACATGTTCTGGCGCCCTTGTTTGTATTTACATTTGAGGTCAAGGACAAATAACTGTAATTTAAGAAACGATGTCGGAACTAACAATCTTTCTTTCCGGAAACCGACATACTTATAAAAAAAACTGAGTTAGCCTTCTTTGGTCACTATAACACTAAGTTCTGGATTGGCGTCTCTATTTCTGTATTCTTGAACTTTTTCAACAATTTTTCTCTATTTTTTCTCTTCTTTGACCCTTATGCTCTAATCTTTATATCGTTCAGAACCCCTTTAATATTGATCATTACTCTCAGCAGAGACATATAATACAGTATTATATGTCTCTGCTCTCAGTCTATCATCTGTATCTGTTAATTTGAATCAATTGCTAATTTCCCTTGAACTGCAAAACAGTTACGAATATCGGCCAGTAATGGGATTAAGTACAGAACTGTCCTTGGCATGTCGCCGGCAAAAAGCTAGTCATCCCCGAAATGAAAAGTATAGTCGCTTTCCCAGAAGTCGTTTCCTGTTGTTGCATCGAAGAGAACTAGAACGCCGTGAAGGCAGAACATGTTACAACGTAAATCATCAACATGATGTAATTTATTCATTACAATATATGTCTGAGAGGAGAATATTGTCCACGATTGCGTATTTCGTCGCACAGACTTAGACTAGGGACTATATATACTATAAAACACATGACTGTTAAACTGAGTAGTCCCATGCATCTAAAACTGACAAGCCAACTTGTGCCGAGCAGGTTACTACTCTCTGACAACTCAACGTCACAGCCAGTGCCTTTTCGGAAATGTATTAATTCTATTTAGGATACTTTTCTACACTTTTGTTGATAGTTTTTGGACATGTAAAATAAATTTCCGAAAGAGTACTTACTGGTGTCTTTACTTCATACATCGCCCCAAACATGCATGAAACCGCATTTGCCCGACTAGATGTACATTAACGACAACCAACCAACAGTCAATCAATCAATCAATCAATCACTTTCATCAACATTTGGATTTTGGTTTATGTCGTCTCTGATAAATTTCTAGGGTTCACCAAATTATGTCAAATACTTTTCGACTAGTTTCTCCAAGTGTTCAAAATTTCAAAGTATATATACGCCGTGTTCCTGAATATCCAACACGTCCGTGACTTGGAGAATTTATTAGCATATGGATTGTTTATGGCTGTAATTTTTTTACCGTTTTGTATTAAATAATATAATGAAAAACAACGCATCAGTTATATAATTCCACACACTTAATCGTGGTACAGATTTATATAAATATAGTTTCTATCATCGAGAAAAAAACCTATTGTGGGTAAATGACTTTTTATACCTTATCCCCATGACGGTACTTTACGTGACAACTAAGCTATGAATTAACCCTAACCTTGACCCTAACCTAGATATTCGACCTCTTAGCCCCAAACATAATTCAAAATAAACCACCTAAATGTGCCCTATAACCATAAAGTGCCCTGACAGTTCTAGTAATAATGTTATAGTATTTTGAACTTTATGCCTGGCTTAGTAGCTGACTCAGGCACCATGTCTGACTGAGTAGCTGACTTGAGTATCATGCCTGGCTGAGTAACCAATTTAGATACCAGCTATTTTCTTATCGGAGTAGTGTTAACTTTCGAAGAGATAGAATCAAGTTTTCATATGATATCTATGCATGGTGTCTCCTCGCCTTCATTGTTTATTGAGCCACATCTAAAAACGTATTTTATTCATGATTTAAGTTATGGCATTTATAACTACTAGTATTCATATATGTTTGCTAAGATCGATCAGAAACGTGAAGAACCAAAACATAATTGAATTTCAATAACATCCACCCTTGTTGTCTTCAAAAACATTGGATACTGTGGATTCATTATTATTCGTTGGATACCAATATTCGTGGGGTTTGTTGGTACAATTAAACCACGAATTTAAATGTTCAACGAAAAACAAACTTCTATAAAGTTGTATCCAGACTTTGGCTGAACCACGAAATCAAATATGCACGAAAATGCAAGGTTTCAGCAATCCAAGAAAATTGGTATCATAGAAAATAAAAGAATCCACAGGACTATATGTCTCTTGCGTTGTTTTAGTATTGTACAACCATTTTGAAATACCTTTTCTAATTTTTTCACCTGGGTAAGATTCTACAGCTCGACTCAGTAGAGTATGCATCGTACCAAGTTCTATTCCACAAAACATTTTTTATGCCTAATAATGATAGTAAATAACATGTTTAACCCCGCCACATTATTTATGTATGTGCCTGTCCCATGTTAGGAGCCTGTAATTCAGTGGTTGTCATTTTTTATGTGTTACATATTTGTTTTTCGTACATTTTTTTTTATATAAAGCCGTTAGTTTTCTCATTTGAATTGTTTTACTTTGTCATATCGGGGCCTTTTATATCGGGGACTAAGCGGTATGGGCTTTGCTCATTGTTGAAAGCCGTACGGTGACCTATAATGTTTGTGTCATTTTGGTCTCTTGTGGACAGTTGTCTCATTGGCAATGATACCACATCTTCTTTTTTTATATAAAGTATGTGTTTGTGTTTCTAAGTATATACATATCGGAATTCAAGTTGACTGTATTCCTGATTTGAACGCAGAACTTGTACAAATCTGTAAGATATTAAAACATAATATATGTGAGTGTATGATACATAATATTATATGTCTCTGGTACATACTTAAATTATTTTTTTTTTATTTCCCCTTATAAAGTCAGAGTCCATTTGTGTAAACTGCATTCAAGGTTCTTGCACTGCATAACATTTTATAAGCTGACATGGGTAGATAGTTAAATTATATTGACACCTTCATATAAAAAAGAAAATGTGGTATGATTGCCAGTGAGACAACTCCCCACAAGAGACCAAATGCCGACACAGAAATTAACAGCTATATAGGTCACCATACGTCCTTCAACAAAGTCCATACCGCATTATCAGCTTTAAAAGGCCACAAAATGACAATGTAAAACAATTCAAACGAGAAAACTAACGGTATATATATATCTCACAAGTCAGACATAATCGTGCATGTCATATACCAATTAGCCAACTTTCTACAAGAGACCAACATGACGAAAGGACGATAATATAGCCAATTATATATAGGGCACTGTACGGCCTTCAACTATGAGCAAATCCCCTTCTGCATAGTAAGTTATTTAAGGTCTGGCATAATGCATGACAAAATGTAAATAAAGGAGTAGGTTCAGTAAGACCATTTTTTGGCCCCAAAATATAGTAGTTTTACAAAATTGTTAAAATGTAAACTTTTAGTTATTTATTGTACAGTAGAATGCTTCTGCTACATAAATATGGGCTGTTTTTGACAATACAATGCACATATATCCTGTACTAGCACCATTAAGTCATGCTAAATTACTGAAATCCTCATAATTCTAGCATTTTAATTAAATTTTAGACGGTTTTCGTGTAAAACGAAAGTGGCCGCATTCGTGTTCATCCTTAATATTGAAATGTAAGTTGTATTTGATGATAATACATAACATATATAAAGGTTGAGGATGAACACGGATGCGGCCACTTTCATTTTTACCAAAAACCATCTGAAAAGTGACATTTTTCGGCATATTAGGTAGATTTTTCATATTTGAGCTTGAATCGGATCGTTTTTAATGACTAAATCTGTTAAAATCTTTCACATAAACTAATTAATTCAAATAAAATAGACACTTAAGTGTTTAAAAAGTGGTCAAAATCTTTCGTCAGATGAACCTGAAATTTGAGGCCAAAATCGGTCCTTACCGGACCTACTCCTTTACACAAGTATTCTATTAAACAACAAAAGAATGAAAAAACGGACAGCTTTCACATTGTGTCATGCATTATGCCAGACCTTTACACATGTTACAAGCACACATCTAGTCAGATAGACCAGTAGCATGCCACTGATCTTAACAGAATTCAAGATATCATAGTATATCTACTTTGGAAATTTAATGGTGTATTTTAAATTTGGCTTATTTTAATTTTGGTTATTCAAATGTTCTTATCCGTTGTTGTTATGTTTTATCTCAGTGTTTTATGTTCAAGCATGCTCTCAAAGTGGGGTCATTACAGAATGGCTAGATGACCGTATAACGTCCAGTGGAAAATTAAATGAATATTTAACGCATGATAATTCCCTGAGTGCCCTAACATCAAATTCAGGATCCCGGCGTCTGAGATAGAACATATATAAAAAAAAAATACACATAATGATTAATAGTTTAATATATTTTTACAAGGAATTGTATACTAGTATTTAAATAAACAATAATTATTCCTTGATTTTTATAATATATTCACTACATTCTGATACATGTAATATGTCCCAGCTACATCACGGTTCAAATTAACATATTGTTTGGTTTCGTCAAAATTTAAAGACTAGACTAATGTGTTTTTAAAATCTCATTTAGTATAATTTATGTATTTTTACAGAGAATGTTTGTTTTTCTCGTCGTCATACACTTGTTTGCATCATCAAGTTTCCAGCAAATGGTATAATCCTAGATCAGTCTATGACAATTTAGCGTGGATTATTCTATTTTCCATTCATTGATTACGGTCACTGTGTCATTCAGATGGAATATTCCAATGATCTACTGAAGTGACCTGAAATGACCTTTCTTCTCGGTTATCATGACCTGATATGAACCAAGGATCTCAGTCAAGTCCAATCGTCTAGACTGCACCATACCATTCAATTAATAGGGGTGGCAGCTAGCTGTTTTAAGAAATGCTTATTAAGTTATTTTGTTTACTCTGCTATTCAAAAGTTTTAACAGTTAGAGTATTCCAAAAACCATAACATTGTGTGCAATATTCTTATCTTAGAGTTACTAGTATATATATATTTAAATACATCTTCAAAAAACGGTCTTCTAAAAATTTGTAAACTGGTTCTAAATTAAAAGCAGTAGTCAGTGTGTTTTGGGGTAACTTGAAAAACATGACTTCTGTATACTATGAATATGAAAAAGGAGTGTCCGCATTTATATAAATACGAGAAACCCTCCCCCTTTTTTCCCAAATCCGATATTTTTTCGCTTTCTATTAATTTCAATTATTTTTGCGTTTCGCAATTTATCAGTTACCGCTGTGGATAGTGAACTTGGAATAAATAGTAAATTGAAAATACAAGTAATTTATGTTTCTAATGATACAGGAAAACGTGAAATAATTGAAGTTAATAAAAAACGAAAAAAATACGGATTTTGGAAAAAAGGGTGAGGACCAAAAGAAATTGTCCTGTTCCCCAAGTACCTATGGTGTAACATCTGTCAATACACAATAATAAAAAAAGGTCAGAGTTCAACGGATTTTGTAGAATCCCTTTGCATGTGCTTGTTCTAAATGTAACGTTTTTGCATGATAGATTGCTTTCGTTTGTCTTTTAAATCATATTACTGTTCGCCTTCTCTTTTGATCCGACAATTTCATGAATGTTTTCAATGATGTTCATTTATTGAATCTAAACACGGGTGAAGGCCGGAGCTGGTTTGTGTCCTCGCCCCACGGTTTGGCGAAGACAGAATTACAGTGAATTACGTAAGTATAAGACAAAAGGTTCTAATGTTGTTGGTTTTTTTTTTACTGATCTGGCACTTCCAGAGGTTCCTACCCTCCGCAACCCCAGTCTACTCGTATGGTACTGCTAAAATAAACACAAATATAAAAAAGAAAAAAAAGAAAAAAAAAGATGTGGTATGATTGGCAATGAGAGAACTTTCCACAAGAGACCAAACGACGCAGAAATTAACAACTATAGGTCACCGTACGGCATTCGACAATGAACAAAGCCCATACCTATAAAAGGCCCGGTACAAAGCCTACTATATTTTTCTTAATATAATAAAACAAACTTTTATTGATTATATATGTCTCATTACTGATAAACAAATATGGATTTAAAACAATATCATTACTAAAATAAATATATCAAATGCTTTACATGTAATTCATTAGAAATCTAATCGATATCGATGAGGACAAGGAAGCGTCCTCGCATCATTCTTTTTAACCTTTAGTGACCTTGTTGTCCTAAAACTGATATAATTTTTAGGGTTAGTAACCTCTGAAAGATCAGTTTGTCATTGATTTCAAACGTTCATTCAACCCAATAGGGTTCGTTCAACTATTTTCTGCGTGGTCGTTCACCCCAATGTTGCGTAATTGAAAAAAAATATTAGTCTCGTTCTCGTCTAAGTATTGAACATATATATAGGAATTCGGTAGTGAACATTTTACTACGAAGTTGTTTATCACTTTTTTTATATTGGAATAGAGATCTATAGACACAATCAATATTTTAAGGAAGTATCTGTTTGTTATATTATATTTTATGTTACAATTATCCGCACTTAATCAAATAAACTTGAGAACAAAACATTAGGCACGATATAAATATTCAACATGTTTTTGTTTGGTTTCTCCAACTGCAAAAGAAATTGATATTTTAAACTTTATCCCTTGTTTGAATAATTGAAATGTTTACATTTTTATTATTTCTACACGATATAGGAGCTAAAATAACAAAGAATTATATTTAAAAGAACGGATACTTAATTGATAGAGGCCGCACTGCCCGCTGGGGCTTTATTGCCCAACTCTTTTCATATATTTTAGATTATAAAAATGTATACCTTTTCATATGTAATATAGGTAAAAATGTAACCTGTGTGGTGTGTTGGAAAAATGTATGTCCAAAGTGTCAAAAAGAGGGGAAATTTATGGTGAAAAACACAGCCATAACTCAAAGAAAGTTACAGGGCTTTTCAAATAACAGAGGCGGATTGAGGGGAGCAGAGGGCCCGGGCCCGGGCCTCCCTTTCTGAGAAAAAATTGGTTGATTATATGGGTCATTTTCAAAAAATGTCGAATTTTGAAATTGAAAAATTTATTAAAAAGTTACTTATTCAAACAACCCTCTACATAAGCAAATAAAAACAAACAGTACTTTAAGAACAACATATTAAAAGATGCAATCTTAATGATGTCATAGAAGAATATCTTGAAACATTTTTTGATCGGTGGTACAATATTTTGTCTATCCTGTTACCATTTTCAAAAGAAATTTTGGGTTATAAGAAAATGTTTAGATAAAATGTTAAGCTTGTTTTACGTAGCCAATTAGATGGTTTTGAAGAGAATAAACTTCTACATATATTCATTCTGTAAAATAATAGATTATTTGCAAATTTTCCAGGTTGTACTGAAAAATAATCAAAAATGCCCCTAAAAATTGGTTTTCAAAGGTTGTAAAAATTACCACCAGTAATGCAAGTCTAGGATAGCAATTTATATTATTCGGCATTTTTTCACCCTTTCAAACAAACCCAACATCAAGTAAATCCCTCATAAGTTAGTTTACTTTTCTCTGTGTATCATTGGTAACAGGAACGTACTATATATACGTACGTTTCTGATATATCACTATATAAAAGTCTATCCTGTTACCTTTTTGTCTATCCTGTTACTGATATCAGTATTGCACATGTAAATGCTTAATTGGGAAGATTAAGACGTTATAACCTTAAGATGACTTCAAACAACGAAATATGTCATTCCTTTTGCACCTATATGTTAAGATAAAAAAATTAACGACATTTTTTTGTCTACATTTGTCTATCCTGTTACTGTAACCATAGCAACCATAGTAACAGGATAATCAAATTTCTTCGTTTTTGATTGCTGTTGTGAAATAACTACACCCTTTGGTGAAGTGATTATGGTTTTCTATTGTGAATTTGGTTTTAAACAGGTTATTGCACTTTTTACAAGCATACTGTTGGTGTAATTAATCAAAATTGTTGGTAACAGCATAGACATGAAAAAAGTACTCTCTATATTTTTTTCACTATATGTCTTGAAATTTCTTTTCTCTACACTGTCGTTGAAGAAACGATCCGTTTTAAACTTTGCGCTTTTGAAATCAACACTCAGTCTGACTGATTCAATATTCATAGGGAGAAAAATTTAACGGATGATTTAAGTAGCGGTAACAGGATAGACATGAACCTCCCGTACGCTGATTGAATTTAGTTTGTAGATAATATGGCGGTTACATGCAATGATAAAGAAGCTACAAATTTTCGTTAGAGTAATAATAAACGTTCTTAAAAGGTCCCTTTTGCAGATATCAAGGCGATCAGAAAATCGGGAAAAAAATCATTTGTCAGAAATGTGTTTTTCTGACCGACTGTACGCACATAGGGAATCCGGTTTAAAAATCTGTGGACTTGGCCCACCAATCAGCATGGCCACTGCATGATGGTAAAAATACAAAAAAATACGGGTAAAACTAGTTTTTGATTTTTTATCTCGAATGTTGTACAGAAAGAATATTGTAAACATATTTGTTTTTCGTTTGTTATTTTCTACATAAACTATACCATTAGTTTTCTCGTTTTAATTGTTTTCATTTGTAATTTTGGCGGCGTTTAAAGCAGACTATTCGTTATGGGTTTTGCTCATTATTGAAGGCCTTACGGTGACCAAGAGTTGTTAATGTCTGTCTCATCATGATTTAGTCTCTTGTGGAGAGTTGTTTCATTGGAAATCAACCACATCTTCTTATTTTTGAATGATAAACAAAAAGTAAACAACAACGAAAAAAACAGATTATCCATTTTGGAGTCCTCCCTTTGAAGATCTTTGAAAAATCACTTTAAAAAAAAATACCAGTTTTTATTTGATATATGCATGCATCTTGTTAAAACTTTTAAACTAAGAAAGGGATAAAGTTTATTTTTTTATTTTTTTTTTATATGTCATTTATGTGATTTCCCATTCAGTCAAATCTCTCAAGGTTGTGTTCTAAATGCCTAATCAAACTAAAATGGTCATACCTCCAAGGATTTGTATAGTAAGTACTGTACAAATCCTTGATACCTCTTTAAAATAATTTTATGTTCGGAACGACATCCTAGTCCATACCGTCATGTTTTAAAACTAGAATATGAGTTTCCGGTACAGCGGCATTTTCAAAACAAATGTACGATTGTAATTTTCCAAGTATATGAACTGTATAGTAGTCCTGTATGACATTTTTCAATCAATCATTTATGTTCAGTAGTCTAATATAGATTTGATTCATAGAGCTTATTGTCAACCCCTGAGTGGAAGTACCCCAAATCACCCCACATATAATTTTTAATTATCTTTATGCCCCACACACAGGGGTTTGTTACAATTGCCGTGTTTACTATCCATTATAAACTCTAAAAAAAAAGCATGTGTTTTTTAGGGGTTCGTATGGATGGTAATCCGGTCAATTGTAACAAACCCCTTTGCCCTACATGTATACGATAGTAGAGGGGCATATGTTTTTTTGTTCTGTGCATCCGTTCGTTCGTCCATCTGTCTTGCTTCAGGTTATATAGTCTTTGGTCAAGGTAGTTTTTGATGAAGTTGGAGTCTAATCAACTCGAAACTTAGTACACATATTCTCTTTTTTATGATCTTTCTAATTTTAATGCCAAATTTCAGTGTTTACCTCTTTTTCATGGTCCACTAAACATAGAAAATGATGGTGTGATTGAGTAGGGCATCCATGTTCTATGGAAAATCTTGACAATGATGCCGCAGTCTGCACCAAAAACCTTTTCAACTACCTGTCCGAAGACAAATATTCCAACATTTTTTCTTATTGATCCAAACAAAGTTTTGCAATAACTTACTAGTCCATATAAGATTTCACTAGTCTGGGGCATCGGACTAGTGGCTAACCGTGCAGACTGCTGATGGACACATTCTTGTTTATTAAATAAATGTTTATTTATCACTTTGAATATATGTCACATGTACATACATCTGATCGCTAATCCTGGCAGACCTGGCACCTTGAACTATTGACGCATACAAATGTACAACAATCACTTTTCCATTGTGGCGTCAAATATTTTCTTTTATGACATCAGAATTTTACAGGAACCTGTGAGATATCCAGTAATTGTGGACAAATAGCGATAAGGTGTATTGTATGTAGAAGTTAATGTCAAACAGCATTTGAGATTTTTGTCTGTCGACTTGTAACTTGTTAACTTGCATTGACTTTGTTAAAATTGCATATCATGGCTTTGTGACACCAAATATGTTGACCCAGCTTTAATATTGAAACTTTGACCGCGAACATTGCATGTATCAGCCAAGTCATAATGTATTTTAAACAGACGTAGTCCAAGATTACTCTGATGTCCAACAGCTGTTTTGACCCATGGTCATGATGGTCCGAGCTTGTCTGGCAAAACAGCCTTTGGATGTCAGAGTAATCTTGGACTATAACGGACGTTGATCATGTTGATGAATTAAGTTTTGACCTGGCTTAACTTATCAGGATGTCTTCCTGTTTGTTCGGAAAACAAAGAAAACACTTGATTCTACAGTCAGGGGACTTACAAATGTATTTAAATGAGTGATTTTTAAATCACTTATTTAAGTAGCAGATTAGAAATTTTATCATAAATTGTGATTTTGTAGTTATACTAAAATTTTAAACACATAGGTTTAGATAATATCTTTTCATTAGTAAAATTGAAAAAATGGACTTTTTGCTTCTTTTAAGTAGAAAGGTTTATGCCTTTGGTGCAATAATTTAGCTGCAAATTCTATTGTAGTGGATAAAATGCTATAATAATGGCCTAACTTAATGAAAATACGGATTTTTCGTGTTATTAAAATTTACTGTTACAAAATGGTAGAAATTATTATAAATTAAGGAATGTACAAATGTATCTCCCTCATGCAAAGCTCTGATTCCTTTCACGGATTTGGCTATACTTTTTGGACCTTTTGGATTATAGCTCTTCATCTTTTATATAAGCTTTGGATTTCAAATATTTTGGCCACGAGCATCACTGAAGAGACATGTATTGTCGAAATGCGCATCTGGTGCAAGAAAATTAGTACTGTTAATTTTATTAATGAACTGATACTTTCTTAACAGATTTTTTCCAGCAGTGGGAGTATTTTTCCTGTAAAAATCAAGGTTTCATCTTTCAGATTATGTAATAAAATTCTACTGTTCGCGGTAAAAATTGCACTGTTCGGGGGTGTTGAAATTAGTGGGAGTTATTAGAATAATGATACTTAAAGAAGTGATTTTTTTAAAGGAAATTGAGGTATGATACTTAAACAAGTGATTTTTATGTCATTATCATTATTATCCTAGATTCAGTACATGGTCATCACCTGACATGACCTGGTCATCCTAGACAACACAGATGTTGGTTCTGATAAGTTTAGAAACATAATTAGTCCCTGGATCATTAGTATTCTATATTTAAAACTACAATAAAATTAAATCACTTAGTCTAGTGATAAATTTGTACTACATGTACTTAAATAGGTGATTATTAAAGAAAGACAACTAACTTACAACCTTTATGAACATAATGTTACTTGAATCAGTGATTTAATAATCACTCATTTAAGTAAGTCCCCTGACTGTTCTATGGAGCAATTTGAAAATACACAAATGCAACCATAAGTGCAAAATTGCCAAATATCTGCTGCTCATCCAAAAACCTACATATTGTGACGTGCAGCTGATATTTACAATATCAGTATATACATTGTACATGATATATATCATATATCATATATATGCAGACAACCTTATAAAAAGCAGCAATATGTCTATAAATAATATATACATAAAATGTGTTGTGCACATTGAATAACCCATACATTATAAAGAACATTATTTAAAAGTGTGCACCATATTTTCAAGATTATTTGGAATAGACAAAATATATTACAGTCATTACTTTTAGTTCAATTCTAAATTTAATATTTAAAGAGTATTTAACATGTCAGGGTCACATGGGAAAAAAATATGTTTCTGAGCTGATAGATAAAAATCTTTCAGCCAATCAGAAGACGTGTTACATCCAAAATTAATTTATTTCAGAATGTCTCGTAATTAGTGCCATTGTTCTTGTTGTTTTGATTTTTTTACTTTTTTATTAACAGGTACCGGTAAACAAATATGCCAGAAAAACGACACATGATATTATGTACTGTAACAGATGTCAGAGATGGACAAGTTGTCTACCCTTGTTGCTCACAATGCTGTTCTAAGCTTAGATCTGATTGTTTTCAAGATAGGTATGAACATTTAGTACAAATATTAGTATGGTGTATTTGATATTTATTGCCTTTTAACATGTTTAATCAACTGGTTTACAAACTCATGATAGTTTGTGTTTCTTTATAGTTTCTTGTTTTTGTGTATCTTGACTACATATATCCTCAGATAGAATTTTTTGTATTTTACAAGCATGTTCATGAAGTTAATGTCATACTTGGAACCTTTTGAAGAAAAAGTATATGTTCAACATGAACAATAAACATACTAACAAAAGTGTACTTTCATGACTTAGTGATCTCTCCAGTATTTTCAAACAGCACCATTGCATGGGATTTGAAATAGCACTGTTCCCTAGAAATACTGCACCACTATGATGATACAATACATTAATAAATCTATTCAGATAGCACCATGGTAAACATATAGCACAATTGTACCATGCATGGTGCTATAAGATCCTTGGGAGAATGTTGCCAGGACATGATTTATTCAATGTTTTAATTTAACCTTTCTGTTTTCATAGACTAACTTGCATTTTAATTTCTATTTGTGTAGATGGCAGTGCTTAAAATGTGGTTGCAGCTCCATGACAGAAGATTTAGATTGGAGATATAGATTGTCATTAATGGTAACTGATGGTCATACACTGGCTAATATTTGTTTGTTTGGTAGTGTTTTGCAGCCTTATTTCGGGATGTCTACCAACCAGTTTGTGAGGTAAGTTGTCAAACATGATGATCAGACTTTCAGTTGTATTGTCTTATGGATATAAGAAGAAATGATATGAATGCCAATGAGACAACTCTTGATCCAAGTCACAGTTTGTAAAAGTAAACCTTTATATGCCAAAGTATGGTCTTCAACACAGAGACTTAGCTCACACAGAACAGCAAGCTATAAAGGGCCACCAAAATGACTAACTAGTGTAATACCATTCAAACAGGAAAACCAATGGTCTTATCTATACATATAAAAAAGAAGATACGTGAAACACTTATGTTCTGCATAAAAAAAAATGACAACCACTGAACATCAGGTTCTTGTCTGTTACTAGAATCACAAAAAAGGCCTTGATTTCCATTTTGATATTCATGTAGTTGGGTAACATTCCAGGATTAGATCTGATTCATGCCAGTTAAGCACAGGCACTTGTTTCTGTCAATATGGGGTTTACTATCCATACCTGTACGAAAAATTACCTTTTTTCGTACGGGTATGGATAGTAAACCCCATATTGACAGAAACAATTGTCTGTGCAGTTAAGAGTAAATATACACCTAACAGAAGTTACCATGCTTAAAAAAAAATAATCCTCATTAGAAATTAGTCTAATATTGTAATTTATTACACATTGATGATGTATTCGAATATTACAAAACATTGGATTGCATTTATTTATCATGTTTATTTTTCAATCAGCAATACAATTTCAAAACAACAGCTATATTTTTTTTGTTCTTTTCAATAGAACATTTAAAGAAATTTGATCCATTGAAAAAAGATGAGGATTGGTAATGGCAATACATAAAACAAAACTCTTATCACCTCAAGATAAATATTATCAACAGTGTTTGAATAATTAGACAAACAATATTTTACATCATCTGCATCACAAAAAAAAATCTGTTTGCATTTACCAAGGTTTGCTTCAAAAGAAACTTTTCTATTTGCAGTACATGATATAGAAGTAAATTTAAAATGACGGAGGGTATATTGTTACGTAGAGTGAAAGACTTTTCCTACCTCCTTGTAGAACTAGTTTTTGTTGAGCCTGTGACTTTTGTCGCAGAAACTTGACAAAGACAAAAAAAAATTTTGTAATGTTAAATTCTCTCTTATTTTAAGTAATAGGATAACTTTATTTGGTATGTGCGTTCCCTGCAAGGTCCTCATGCCCGTCAAACAGTTTTCACTTGACCTCGACCTCATTGTTGTATCAGTGAACAAGGTATTCATTTTTTTTTACATACATAAATAAGGCCGTTAGTTTTCTCGTTTGAATTGTTTTACATTGTCTTATCGGGGCCTTTTATAGCTGACTATGCGGTATGGGCTTTGCTCATTGTTGAAGGCCGTACCGTGACCTATAGTTGTTAATGTCTGTGTCATTTTGGTCTTTTGTGGATAGTTGTCTCATTGGCAATCATACCACATCTTCTTTTTTATATGTTTGGTGGTCAAGTCCACATCTCAGATACTATCAGCAATAAGTCTAGTATATTCGGCATACCGAAGGACTACATTTCCAACTTGCAGGTGTTATCTGACGTTGACATCATTTTCATGGTTCAGTGGTTATAGTTAAGTTTTTGTGTTTTGATCTGTTTTCTTATACTGTATGCAATAGGTCTACTATATTTGGTTCATGGAATTATTCTAAGGAGTACATGTCTAGCTGGCAGGTGTCATCTGACCTTGACCTCATTTTCATGGTTCAGTGGTCACAGTTAAGTTTTTGAGGTTGTGGTCTTGTTTTCTAATACTATATTCAATAGGTAAACTATATATATTTAGCGTATGGAAATATTTTATGACCCATATGTCTGTCAGGCAGGTTTTATTTGACTTGACCCTAATTTCACAGTTCATTGGTCAGTGTTAAGTTTTTGTGTTTTGGTCTGTTTTTCTTAAACTATAAGCAATAGGTCAACTATGTGTGTTGTATGGAAGAATTGTTAGCTGTATATGTCTGCTTGGAATGGTTCATCTGACCGTGACCTCATTTTCAAGGTTCATTGGATGATGTTTAGTTTTCTTGGTTAATGTTAAGTTTATGTGACAGTTGTAATAAAGCTTTATATTTAGGACTATCAACATAGTTTCAATGATTAGTAAAGAAGGCGAGACATTTCAGCGTGTGCACTTTTGGTTCCATTTAACCGTTTAAAGTTGATTTTCAAAAAAAAAGATGTGGTATGTCAGCTTACTAATGAGACAACCCTTCACAAGACACCAAATGACACAGAAATTAGATGTATTCTTTTACCATATATTATTTTTCTTAACTTTCAGTACTTTTAAATAATTTTGTAGGTTTTTAAGAAAGATAGAAAGTATGTATGGTAACTCAGAAGATATTCTACTACTTGGACTAAAACATTGTTTTATTGGACAGCATTATTACTTTGGTGTAAAAGCTTCTACTGCAGTTGGTGGGAAGGAAAGAATATGTCTAGAAGATTTGATGATGCCAAAACGTACTGCATGTCAGAATGCCATGTTTTCCCAGGAAGACAGCTCAAATATGGTGGCTTTCCAAATGGTTCCTGCAATCAACAGAGAAACAAAGACAGTTTATGAGATTATAAGAAATTTCTTTAAAGATGGCAGTGAGGAAACTGTAGACAAGGAACATGTGTCAGATAAATCTAAATTTGGTTCCTCTTATATGCAACATTCAAATATGGGAACAGATTCCTGGCAACAATCAAGGTCAAATGAGCAAAGTTCTATAACTCTAGGTCAGACAACTGCTTTGCTGAGTTGTGAAATGTCTGATATGGAGAAGTCTTCATTTCAAGCAGAATCTAAAAATAGAAATGGTAAAAGCTTTAGAAGATCTCAAACCAGTTTTAATTCCTCCAAAAAAATACAGGTTTCTAAATCAAAATGCACTGCAGAAAGAAGTTCATCAAAAAATGTTTTTACTATTGAAAACTTGTCTGAAGAAATTTTTCTATCTAAGGGAGATAACAAGCAAAACATTTTGAATTTTTCTGACCAAGAATTGAAATTGAGTAGGAACTTATACATGGAATTAGAAACAGATTCTGAACCATTGTTTTCACAAGATGATGGAGATACTGATCATAGATTACAAGAAGATTTCCCATTCAAAATAAGACAACACTGCAAGGATAATGACATAATAAAAACAAATCAAAAGAACGATGCAGTTAGTGACCAGAACATTTTGTTTTCAAAAAATCAGGATATGATGGAAGGGGAAGTTCTATGTACAAATTCAGAACCACTTTTCTCACAAGATGAAAGCTCTGTTAATCAGAGCCATCTTTGCATAGACTCAAGAAACAACAGGTGTGAACTCAAAAATAATCTTGAAACAGTAAATTTTAGTTCAGAAATGAATGAAATAATTTGTGCAAACTCTGAACCACTTTTCTCACAAGACGAAAGTTCTATCAGTCATATTCAACATAAAGAACAATCTAATATCAAAGTCTGTAATGATGCAGGTTGTACTGTATCTACAAATTTTAAACTGGAAAAGAAGTCTAATCTAAAATTAAAACCTTCTAGTGCAAACATGTCTGTCAGCCTTGAAGGATCAATCTTACTGCAGAATCTAAAAGTACCAGATTTGCCAGAAGATGTACCAGATTCTGAAGAATTAGAGCTCTATTTATTTGATGATTCAAGTTTTGAATTTGAGAACCATACAGATGATGGTTCAACACCAATGCCGAATAAAGCTGTTAATGTTACAAATGGAAAACCCAAAAGTTGCACAAGCATTAAAGATATTCCTGTTCAGGAATTTAAAGCAGGGCTAAGAGTAAGATTAAAAGCTGAAACAAATTCAAATTTAAACATGGACAATTTTAACAGTATGGTAATAAAGAAAACTCTAAACAGTAACCATGGTAACCAAGATACATGTACAAAGAAGAAGATGTTAGATTCAAAAGTAGCATGTAAACATGAAACAGAAGAAGAACAGTTTGATGGCATGTTTGAAGATTCATTTGAACAGCTGATTGATGAGGCTTGTGCACATACAAACAGAAAGCAGCATCACTCAGACAATGTATTCAGAAAAAAGGACCCAAATAACATACTTTTGCAAACATCAACTGCTCTACTTCATAATAAGTCGGAAATTGACAGTCAGTTACCCCTCCTGATAAAAGAACACCATAATAAAAAAAAGCTTCAAAATGATAACATCAACAATACATCTTTTGATGATGAAGATGTTATTTCTTGTGCCCCAGAATTGAATGATATTGATATTGAAGATCTTAGTCATGAATTTGACAAAAACCTACAAGCAAATGTAAATCCTAACATTTCCTTGAAAACATGTGATAAAATCAACAAACTAGATAAAATTCCAGCGATATCAATTGAATTAAGTGAAACTCAAACTGATAAAGAATTCAAAGAAAACTTGGTTGGTTTGGGAACGAAAAATGAATGTTTACATGTAGATAAGGAAAACAGTTTGGAATTCATTTGTGAAAGTCAGCCCTTTCTAGATCACCCTGATTTTAAGGACAGTCTTAATAATCAATTTGAGAGTGGGCACAGTCTTGTTTCAGAATCACTTTATTTAAATGCATCAGAAGATTTGTTTGGGGAAACGTCTGCTGTTTCTAAAAGTTTGACAAGATATTTTGTTGAAAATGTTAATCAGGACAATAAATTTGAAGAACAGGAAAATAGAAGACCTGAAAGACAAGATTCTTCAAAGAAATCGGTAAAGTTTTCCCGTCGGCTGAGCTATCAAACTTCTGTTCAGTTGATTGACCTCCAAATGAAAATTAATTCTAATCCTGCAGTGTATAATGGTGAATCAAGAAAATCATGTTTAAAAACAGGGTTGGAAAAAATTCTGGAAAAGGAGATGTCAACAAACCAAACCATGATTTCTAATATCATTACTGTAGCAGAAAATTCACCAATTGTTAATTATACCAATAGTCATGTTGACTTATCGCAAGATTTATTTTCACCAAGTCCAGATATATGTTTCAAAAGACCCAAGCCTCTTCAGTTGAACAATAGACTTCAAACTAATCAGCTTGGAGAACAAAAAGCTTTAGTGCAATCGAACCGACATTCATCTACACCAATTGAATCAGAAACAGTTGAAGCCGACAACAAAGTGTATAATAATAAATCATTAATTTCAATTTTTACTGAAACTTTTGAGGACTTGGATGGATGTAAAGAAAACGTATCTCATGCAGAAGAGATTGAAAATTTTGCAAAGAAAGACATTTGTGTAACGTCACCAGCATTATTTTCCCAGAGTTATTCTTTGTTTTCATTTTCAAGTTCAAAATTATCTGAACGGGGAGACAATATTTCTAAATCAAGTTTTAGACGGGGGAATAACTCTATTTCTGTTAACTACTCATGTGACCTATTTAGCCCATCCATATATGAAAGTACTCATTCCCCTTGTGGAAATTTACCAGTTAAAAAACTGTTCCTTGATCATGTTGATAAGACGTGATATATTTTACATATATTTGTTTGTGATATTTGTAATTGTAATAGAATTTTAATGAATTATAATTTGTTTTATCTGTACTGGTCTCAGTTCTTGCATTATTTCTGTAAGTCAATTAAGATATATTTTTAGTATGATTTTTCAGTTTTTGTCTCATCTTGACAAGATTTAGCTATATATAGGTATTCTGTTTCTGGCCATGGCAGCAGCAGAGATGTCAACAATGTATAATTTTTTTAGGCCACTTGATTGGGAAACACCAGTGGTAGGTTAATGATATTTGGAAAGCAGTTGTATAACCATTATTAATAGCACATTTCATTCCCCTGGAGATTATTTGGCTCTTCTCCTTCTTTCATGATCTATTAACATTGAAACTTTTGCTAACTTTACTAGTTTGTGCTAGAGTTATTGTAAAGGGAACCACTTATGATAAGTTAATAGTATGCAGATTTATAAGTATTGACATTTCTCTTTTCCATTTGGTTACTGTAAAGTCAAAAATTATTCTGTTGTTTTTATTATTGCAAAAAACAGGAACTGGGTAATGATCACAATAATTCAAACTAGCATTTTGAAATTTTATATGAATTAAACAGAATTTTTTTCATTATTGAAAAATAAAATCGTATTTTAGTTTAAAATGACAAAATCACAGTAATAAATGCATTAAATAATTTCTGAATTTACAGTATTTGGTCCAGCACCATAATTCATGGTTCTTTAACTTTGCTGATTTGCTTAGTTTAATAGAATGTTTAAGTGTTGCCAATTGGATTCTATACTTGCAATAGCTATCAAAATTAGAAAAAGTTGAGACATACCTCTGTGTCAACAGCTCATTATGGATATCCTGACATATATATGTGGTATACTGATTCATAACATGGTATATGTGTTCGTCAGATGTTGATCATTTGACTTCATTTTCATGGTTATTTGGTAAGCTTCACTTATCTGCTAACCAGAATCATCTTACCATGACCTCATTTGCAGTTTTCTTAGGAGATCCTTTTTTGTGATTTGTATAATACTGTACATGTAGATTCACTTGTTTTCGTGGGTATCAATTTTCTTGGTTTGCGGTTAATTTACATATTTGTAGATATTTGATTTCGTGGTTTTGGTAAAGGTCTGTGCTCGTTTCTATAGTAAATTTGTAATTCATTTAATTTGATTTTCCTATACCCACGAAATCAACGAAAATTGTCATCCAGCGAATACTAATGTAACAGTAATTAGGAGATGTGATATGATTGCCAATAAGACAACTATAGGTTATTGTACAGCAAACCAGTAAAAACCATAAACTATATACTAAGCTGTAGCAGGCAATGCATGACGCGAAATGTGAAACTAATCAAAAGAAAATTTACAGCCTGGTTGATGCTTAAAGAATATAAAAGAGGGCACACGCTGAAATGTTTCGCCTTCTTTAGTAACCATTGATAGTTTGTTGAATGTCCTAAATAGAAAGCATTACTTCAACTATTACATAAACTTAACATGATCCAAGAAAATGAGGTCAAGGTCATATAAAACAAACGAGAAATACAACTGTCAATGATTAAATACACTAAATATAGTTGACCTATTGCTTATGGTTTCTAAGGAGAAGAACTAACCATAAAAACTAAGCATTGACCAATGAACTTTGAAAATGAGGTCAAGGTCAAATAAAACCTGTGTGACTGACATGTTCATCATAAAATATTTCAATACACCAAATATAGTATTAGAAAACTAGATGCGTCAAAGCGACATGAATGGGCCCGTCCCAAAAAGTTGAAAAATCTGCAATTTCAATATAAACACATGTAGACACAAAGATGATGGTAGTCTCACATATAAAAAAAAACAGCTCAAAATCTTGAGGGGAATAGAGAAAAAATCTGTATAACTGTGATTATCTATAATTTATCAAAGTCCAAACCCCGTAATTTCAGCGAAAATAAGAGGAGCTGAACGAAACTTAAGCTTGACCTATAACTCATCTTGGTTAACTCACATACCAAAAATCAGCCCAATATCTGAAGGCGTTTAAAAAAAAGTCTGTATAACTGTGATTTTCAACAATTTCTCAAAGTCCAAAGCCCGTAATTTCGGCAAAAATTAGTGGAGCAGAACGAAACTTAAACTTGATCTGTAACTCGTCATGGTTAACTTGCATACCAAAAATCAGCCCAATATCTGAAAGCGTTTAGAAAAAAGTCAGTATAACTGTGATTTCACTTCGTACTTTATTTGGCCTTTTTAACTTTTTTTTGATTCGTCACTAATGAGTCGTTTGTAGACGAAACACGCGTCTCGGGTATATACTAAATTTAGTCCTGGTATCTATGATGAGTTTATTTTCAACAATATCTCAAAGTTCAAAGCCCGTAATTTCGGCAAAAAGTAGTGGAGCGTAACGAAACTTGAACTTGATCTGTAAGTCATCATAGTAAACTCACATACCAAAAATCAGCCCAATATCTGAAGGCGTTTAGAAAAAAAGTCCGTATAACTGTGATTTTCAACAATATCTCAAATTCCAAAGCCCGTAATTTCGGCAAAAAATAGTGGAGCGGTACGAAACTTAAACTTGATCTGTAACTCATCATGGTTAACTCGCATACCAAAAATCAGCCCAATATCTGAAGGCGTTTAGAAAAAACTCCGTATAAAGGTTTGTGGTAGAATTACGGAAAGACGGAATTTCGAAATTTCGGGCAAGGGTAAAACTATATGGCACCGACAACTTCGTTGCGGGGCCATAAAAAGACCAAAACTCAAAAACATATGTCCACTGAACTATGAAAATGAGGTCAAGGTCAGATTGCACCTATCAGTTAGACATGTACAAATTACAATCCTTCCATACACCACATATAGTATACCTATTGCATACAGTATAAGACATGTAAGAAAAACGGACCAAAATACAAAATCTTAACTATAACAACTGATCCATGAAAATGAGGTCAAGGTCAGATGACACCTACAAGTCGGACATGTACACTTTTTCCATACACCAAATATACTAGACCTATTGCTTTTAGTATCTGATATATGGACTTGACCACTAAAACTTAACCTTGTTCTCTGATCCATGAAATGACATCGAGGTCAAGTGAAAAACTGTCTGACAGACATGAAGACCTTGCAAGGTATCAAATACTAAATATCGTTGACATATTACTCATAATAGAAATTAATATTACAAAAAATGAGAACTTTTTTTCGAGTAGTCACTGAACCATGAAAATGAGGTCAACGGCAATGGACATGTGACACACGGAAATTTGTAAAATAAGGTTTCTATGTACAAAGTATGAAGCATCAAGGTTTTTCACCTTCTTACACATGATGCTTTTAAGAAGTTAGTTTACGCCGGATCACTATCCCTTTGTTGAGCTTTCAGCGACAAAAGTCGTAGCCTCGACAAAAAACTAAAATAACAGACGGTAAACATAAGTGAATTATCATTCTTTAATCTCACATACAGAATGTGGCAAGGCTAAATATGAATCAAATATGTTTGTGAGCGCTAAACCTTCCCGTGGTATATTTCACATATATTTTAAGTAAAAAATCAACTTTATTTGGAAATATAATTGCAGTGTTCACATTTCCATTTGACTTGATTCATTTAATTTTCACCTTTCCAAAAGGAAATGTGAGTTTTTGCCATCACTTGGCGTCCGTCGTCGTCGTCGTCGTCGTAAACTATTTCAAAGATCTTCACCTCTGAAACAACTGAACCAATTCAAACCAAACTTCATCTGATTGATTCCTAGGGTATCTAGAATAAAGTTTGTGTTTTAATTCCCATTTCATCAAAAAACATAAAAAAAAAAATAGAACATAGGGGTAAAATGCAGTTTTTAGCTTATAACTCAAAACCCAAAGCATTTAGAGCAAATCTGACAGGGGTAAAATTGTTTATCAGGTCAAGATCTATCTGCCCTGAAATTTTCAGATGAATCGGACAACCCGTTGTTGGGTTGCCGCCCCTGAATTGGTAATTTTAAGGAAATTTTGCTGTTTTTGGTTATTATCTTGAATATTATTATAGATGTAGATAAACTGTAAACAGCAATAATGTAATGCTTGGGGTATACAATGTTTTTTTTTTTATACTTCCATCATAAATTATATTATGAACACGAGACAAACGAGACATTTCAGTGTGTCCACTCTTGTTTTTGCTTTTGAAGAAAAGAGGGACGAAAGATACCAAAGGGACAGTCAAACTCATAAATCTAAAACAAACTGACAACGTCATGGCTAAAAATGAAAAAGACAAACAGAAAAACAATAGTACACATGACACAACATAGAAAACTAAAGAATAAACAACACGAACCCCACTAAAGATATGACAGAATCGAAGAACCATTTATATAAATTGAAAACCCAAAATAATCATTCATGAAAGATTTAAGCAAAAAAATTAAGGTGAGCGATTCAGGCTCTTGAGAGCCTCTTGTTTTTGTTCAGCTCACATGGCCCAAGATTTTCCCATCATCTTGCATTTGCTGTCTCTCCTCTAATTTTTTTGTGCCACCTTAAAAAATGATGTCCATCTGTCAGTTCATTCGTCCAGACTATCTTTTTCTACAAATTTTGAGCTTCAGCTTTCATATTTTGTAGGGTGTTTCTGTACATATTAGAAGCGTGCTTTTCCCCAAAATTTAGATTTTTGGTACTAGCTGTATAAATTAAGGTTATGGCAAGTCAACCTATCTCATCCTGTCTGCAGTTTTTGAGCTACAGCTTTAATATTTTATAGGTTGTTTCTACATGCAATGAAATTGTCCATGTCCACATGATTTTAATTCTTTTTCAAATATTCTCAAATGACAGGTATTTTTACTAAATACATTTTTTGTACTGGGATCAGTATCAAAAGATAAACAATAATAAATATTGTCAGATTTATAATTTATTATGGTCAGACGGGGCATCATTTGTGTCTTTCAGACAGAGCACCGATTTCAAGATGTACTTCAACATCACTGTTTGTCAAATCTAATGTATTTGCATCTAGTTTTTAGATATCTTTCCATCAAAATGTGTGACATGTGACATGGATTTAAATCAAAGTTTGTCTGTTTCATCTAAAGTATACCTACTATGAAATTTGTGTTTTTATTCAGGTAGGTCAACCAACATGGTAACCATGGCTAAAAAAATAAACAATTGGGACCTTTTGACTATGTGGATTTGCATTGTAGTTGTTTACATATAGAAGGAGACGCCGACACTTGGTCATGCCGATATCGGAGTCCATACACATCCTTCAGGTTTTTTTTTAGCTGGTCATGTGAACTTTTGTCATTACTTGGCGTCTATATTCGTCGTCATCTGTTAACTGTTAAAATTTGTTTCTAAATTACTGGGCCAAATTTAACAAAACTTGGCCACAATCTTTGGGGTTTCTAGTTTTTTGGTCTGATGAGCCAAAAAAAATATTCTAAAAAATAGAACAATGGGGTTCAATGCGAGTTTTATCTATTATATTTCACTATAAGTAGAGAACATCTGACAGGGCCATACATGTTCTGAATGTTCAGATCAACCTATTGTTAGGTTACGATAAAACTGTCAGACGACGTCTTACGGGGTTTATTATCCTTGAATAATGATTTTTTTTATATATTTTCCTTTTTATTTTAAAATATATCTTAAATACAGTGTTTCCACTGTCCAGCTGGTTCCATCATCAGGTTGATTCCCTCTCCGCGACTGTTTCGGTGCTATCCACAACAATCCCAGGGGTCTGCGCCGACTGAGTCGATCAGGTAGAGACTGTCGTAAATATTGATGTAAAATATAATATTCTCAAATTAGATGATCATATTAATCTTTTAACTTACTTTTAACAGTTTAAGCCCCCATTCGTCACTGAAAACTCGATCGATTCCGTTCCATCGTCTAAGGGTATTTAAGAGGATTCATCCCGGGATTGCCGATTGAATTTGGCCCACTGCGTTCATTTTCTGATCGTTTGGGATCTGTGCAACTCTGTACAAGACGTCATATTGACTGGTTTGATAATTTTCTGTTTGAATAAATATACTAATTTACAAACGTTTCATGTCTATATTGGCATATTTTCAGAGATAAGTGACCGCACGTCACACTATCGCCTTTTTAAAAGGTGGATTCCCAATCAAGGATAAAAGGGTATTACTACAAGGGGGAATCTACGTCATCACGCAGGGTGTCGGCGATTGAAATTGGACCACCATTTTGTCGCTTCAAGGTAAGAATGTTACTTATTATGCCAGTTATATGAGGGTTATGATTATACAAAATAGTCCACCAAAGACTATATAAAGTAGGAAAATAAATGAGCCATCGCTCAATATTATTGGTTATCTCAATTATGCAAACACTTCGATACCAGTCATAGGAATTGGGTCAACATGCAGGATATCGGCAAAATTTTTCATAACAACATCTTGATTATCAAGAACCGCCTACTTTATCAACAAATGAACATGTCCGAATTCTTTATTGTACTCGGGAAAATACTTGTTACTCACAAATATCCGTCATAATGGTCGAAAAACGTCTTATTTTAAAAAAATGGAAAAAGGATGTCGGCAACACATCGAATATCGAAGGATGTTGGGGACACACCAATATACACTATTTTCAATACATATGTTATTCAACATATGACTAGATCTAATTTAAAAACTAATGGTCATGACAAGCCGCAAATCAAATTTAAACTTGTGCAGGCGGAAATGATCGCGAATACAATCCGATGTTAAACAGCCGACCAGATCGCCCACTAAACCGCCACCCGTAAAAAAATCTAAACCATGCAAATCCTCATTTGTCATCAAAATAAAAACGCCTGGCAAAAACATTAAGTTTCCCTAAGTTTTAGTTTGTAACCCGGATTTGTTTTTATTTCTCGATTTATGAATTTCAAACTGCGGTATACTACTGTTGCCTTTACTAAACACCTGGTAGATGTAGGGCCAGATGAAATGTCATATATATATATATATATATAGTATAAAATAAACTCATCATAGATACCAGGACTAAATTTTATATATACGCTAGACGCGCGTTTCGTCTACAAAAGACTCATCAGTGACGCTCGAATCCAAAAAAGTTTTAAAAAAGCCAAATAAAGTACGAAGTTGAAGAGCATTGAGATCCAAAATTCCTTTAAGTGTTGCCAAATACAGCTAAGGTAATCTATGCCTGAGGTAGAAAAGCCTTAGTATTTCAAAAAAATCCAAATTTTGTAAACATAATTTATAAAAAAAAAAAAGACTTGGTCCAATAATTGACCCCTGTGGGACCCCTGGCTTAACTGAAACGAAATCTGACTTTCACCTTCTAAAACTTTTTTCTCGAATATTTACAAACATTGAATCCTGAAATTGAGTGCATGAAATGGAAGCAAGCAAGGAACACTAATCCTGTTTTTTTTTATCGTATCTTTATTATGGTTGATATAATCAAAGGACACTTACATTGTTAATATATTAGTGTGTCCCCGACATCCTTCGATATTCGATGTGTTGCCGACATCCTTTTTCCATTTTTTAAAAACAAGACGTTTTTCGACCATAATGACGGATATTTGTGAGTAACAAGTATTTTCCCGAGTACAATAAAGAATTCGGACATGTTCATTTGTTGATAAAGTAGGCGGTTCTTGATAATCAAGATGTTGTTATGAAAAATTTTGCCGATATCCTGCATGTTGACCCAATTCCTATAACTGGTATCGAAGTGTTTGCATAATTGAGATAACCAATAATATTGAGCGATGGCTCATTTATTTTCCTACTTTATATAGTCTTTGGTGGACTATTTTGTATAATCAAAACCCTCATATAACTGGCATAATAAGTAAAATTCTTACCTTGAAGCGACAAGATGGTGGTCCTATTTCAATTGCCGACACCCTGCGTGATGACGTAGATCCACCCCTTGTACTAACCATATGTTCCCATTCAAATGCATTGATCGTCCTAAAAAATGGTTCCTACCCATGGAAATCCCCCGGCCCTAGATCCGCCACTGTATCGGGCTGTAGGATTATAGGACTGTCGGACTATAGGATTGTCGGATTATAAAACTGTCGGACTACAGGACTGTCGGATTATGGTACTGTCTGATTATAGGTCTGGGTCCGTATGTATTTAACACTTTGAGTTAAGATTTGTTTGGACGGACGGATTTTCTGCTTGTCCCACGATAAATTAGTATTTTACGATTGGATAATTCGAACTTGTGATTTTTTTATCAATGAAAACGAAAGTATATCCTAACGGTGAATATTCACTCGCTCATGTCAATTGCTTACTGACCCAACATTTTTTTTTTATCACAACAAGTTTATTGATACTAACTTTATCATCGAGTACACATCAATTTAATGAATAATGTACAAATAACTAAGAAAATATGATAAAAAGCAGCTGGCTACGTCTTTACATCTAGAACATACAAGACCCATTTCCATTTTCAATTTGATGTAGTACATGCATTAGACGTTGAAGAATTTTAACACTATTTGAAGTGGCCATTGATGACTCCGATAGACGAAACAAGTTAAAAGTCTAGTTTTGGTGACTTTAAGCAACTATTGACACCTTGGGTCAACGATATAAGAAACATGTTTAATATGCTGCTCCCTTTGCACGAGCAATTATTTTGCATTATAATTTATAGTACTTGAATAGTGCAATTATGAAAAAAGAAACAGAAGAAAGAAACTTTCAGCGGCATGGTAAATTTCTTTAGGGTGTTATGAGTTACTGAATCAGATCAAAATTAAGTTGCATTGCTAAAACCCGTGTATATTCAAATAGCAGTGCTGATTTATAACTTATAACTGAATATTATTTTTAATGTTCGACTTCCAGTAAGTTTTAATTTTCTGATTTTTTCCCAGTAAGAGAAACTATGTCTTGCGAAATTGTCCCTATATCTTTTTATAGTTATATCATTGAACTGTATCTTGATCCTTTATAAACGAAATCGTCCTATAAGTCATTTGTGATAAAGGTATTAGTTTTACTTCCTTTTTCCAAGTAAACAAATTGTAGTTCGCAAAATCGAGATGCAAAATATCAGCTGACAAATTTCTCATCTTTACCCCTGGATGAAGTCCATTATAAATGTATATATACAACGATTATATATATATAGTTCGCCAGACGTTTCTGCTTCTTGTTGTAACAATTTCAAACATTTTGAAAGTGAACAAGACAGAACAATGGGTAAGACGATTCATATTTTTCAGTATAAGTTTGTATTCCATGATTCTTAATAATTCATAAATATTTAAGCTAATAATTTTATTATTTTGAAAGCATTAAAATAGTTTGTTTGACAAGGTTGCTTTCTCGATTTAAAATTAAATCAAATTAAAAAAAAAATCTGATATTAAAGAACCACAACGAAAAGAAAAGCTTGCGCCATTATATGATTTCTTCGGCATTTGAATGGAAGGCAAAACTTAAACAATGGTATACAAATAAGAAGATGTGGTATGATTGCCAATGAGACAACTCTCCACAAGAGACCATGTGAAGCAGAATTTAACAACTATAGGTCACCGTACGCCTTCAATAATGAACAAATCCCATACCGCATAGTCAGCACCGAAAGGATTGTTTAGAGCAGTGCTGTTGTCAAACTAGTGTGCAGTGAATTCTCAACTCTCAATTTAGTTATTCTGAACGACAAAGATATAAATTTGCTTAACATAAGCCCAATTTAATAGAGAAGAAGCAAGCTGAACCATTAAGGAACGTACTTTGTTTTTGCCATCAAAAGTCTTTTATACTTAAAATTGAGTGCGCTAAACGCGATTCTCAACAATTAAAGTTAGTTCTTATTATTATCTTTCAACTTAAGCCACACATTTATAAGGTATAGATCTTTTTCCAAAAATAATGAAACGTAGATATTCAATCCTCACATTCAAGGTCTAAAGAGTATATGCAAACATTATTTAACGACACTGCAGAGCATTGTATATTTCAGTCTCTCTGGGTATAATCAACTCAGTAGTCAGTTTCGATATTGACATGGCTTATAAAATAAAATTCCTTCAGGATATTTGCTACTCGCGTTTTTTCTTTTTTGTCAGATATTTAGAATTCTCCAGTTTTATCAATGTTTTTTTCAAGCTGTGCCAGCTAACCCCAATAGTCTAAAAATCACAAGCTTACAAAAAGACTTTAACCACTCATTTATTTTGCTGTGGTGAATGTTTACTAAATCAAAAATTCCTAAAAAAATGCGTGTTTTTAATATCTTTCTTTCCACCACACACGTATTCTTTCTAGTTCAGTAAAAAAGTAATAACACCATTTATTATAGATAATGATAGTTTTTTGTAGATTGTTTTGACACCCATTTTATTGCAATAGCATAACAGCAGATAAATGTTATATCATTTACACTTATATACTTCATTCTAAGCAGAAAGAAAACTTTGAAAGAATAAATCCAACTTTGTCATAAAACTAATGAATAACTTATATACATGGAAAGTATTTAAGGAAAGGGTACTTAAGTCTTTTGTAGACGCAACGCGCGTCTAGCGTAAATATCAAATTTATTTCTGGCATCTATGATGAGTTTTTTGCAACCACTGGGTCGATGCTACTGCTTGTGGAGACTTATTTCCCCGAGGATATCACCAGCCCAGTAGTCTTGACTTGAGTTATCATTGATATGTTCATAATTATAAATTAACTGTTAACAAAACTTTGAAATTTTGAAAAAAAACTAAGGCTTTTCTACCTCAGGAATAGATTACTTTATCTGTATTTGGCAAAACTTTTAGGAATTTTTCGTCCTCTTCGTACTTTATTTGGCCTTTTATAACATTTTTGATTCGAGCATCACTGATGAGTCTTTTGTAGACGAAACGCGCGTATGAAAGGCCGATCATGTCAAAAACCCGATAAAGTAACGCGTTAACATTTAACGCGATAAAATCACATTTAACGCGAAAAAATATTTTTTAACGCGTTAAAACGAGATTTTAACGCGTAAAGAAATAAATATATTTAACGCGTTAAACTTTGCAATTATCAAGTTTGGGATTTAACCCGTAGGTGAAAAAAAACGTTTATCGCGATAAAATACCCGTCGCACTGGCCACATGTGTCATAATCAATCACATTAACGCGTTAAATTCAACACAATTACGTTGCTACGATACATTACTTTAACGCGTTAAATTCAACACAATTACGTTGCTACGATACATTACTTTAACGCGTTAAAACATCATTTAACGCGTTAAAACATCATTTAACGCGTTAAAACGATGTTTTAACGCGATAAAAACATCGTTTAGCGCGAAAAAACATCGTTTAACGCGATAAAACATCCTTTAGCGCGTTAAAACATCATTTAACGCGTTAAAACATCCTTTAAGGCGATAAAACATCCTTTAACGCGTTAAAACATCATTTAACGCGTTAAAATATCCGTTAACGCGTTAAAACATCATTAAACGCGTTAAAACGTCATTTAACGCGATAAAACATCGTTTAGCGTGATAAAACATCGTTTAACGCATTTAAACATCATTTAACGCGTTAAAACATCCTTTAACGCATTAAAATATCATTTAACGCGTTAAAACATCATTTAACGCGTTACAACATCGTTGAACGCGATAAAACATTGTTGAGCGCGATTAAACATCGTTTAACGCGTTAAAACATCATTTAACGCGTTAAAACATCGTTTAACGCGTTAAAACATCGTTAAACGCGATAAAACATCGTTTAACGCGTTAAAACATCATTTAACGCGTTAAAACATCATTTAACGCGTTAAAATATCATTTAGCGCGATAAAACATCGTTTAACGCGATAAAACATCCTTTAGTAAGCTTAAATTAAATTAAACGTTGCTTTAAACACGTTACACTAGCTTTTAACGCTGTAAAATTGCAGGTAACGAGTTAAAGATTCATTTAACGCGTTTAAGTTGCATTTAACGTGTTAATGTTGCATTTAACGCGTTAAAGTTGCATTTAACGCGTTAAAGTTGCATTTAACGCGTTAAAGTTGCATTAAACGCGTTAAAGATGCATTTAACGCGTTAAAGTTGCATTTAACGCGTTAAAGTTGCATTTAACGAGTAAAAGTTGCATTTAACGCGTTAAAGTTGCATTTAACGAGTAAAAGTTGCATTAACATTCTTTTAACGAGTTAAACCCTCTTTTAACACGTTAAACCTTCATTTAACGCGTTTTAAAATTCTTATTTTTACGCGATAAGTAATTTATGACGATTATATTAAAAATGTGCTGAAAATCAATAAACTTTATCGCGTTAATTGACAAAGTTATGACACATGTGGCCATTTCATTTAGTAAGTTTCGAGTAAAATCTGACGTCTTAAATCGTTGTTATGGCGAAAGATGAAAGTATTTTCGGTAATTTTTTGTAGTTTTGTGCTTAACGCGTTAAATAATTAAATAACGCGTTAAAAAATATTTAAACGCGTTAAAACTGTATTTATCGTCTTAAATGTGATTTTATCGCGTTAAATGTTAACGCGTTACTTTATCGGGTTTTTGACATGAACGGCCTTTCATACGCGCTTCTGGCGTAAAAATTAAATTTATTCCTGGCATCTATGATGAGTTTATTATATGGATTATACAACAGACTTCTAGCTAGCTGGAATGCATTACGCAACCACATACTCATTTTGACCAGAGTTTGTTAAATAAACGATTTCCTTTTAATCTCCAATGGAAATAATGATAAAGAAGTTGACGTGCTGATAACATTACTATCGCTGTCATCTCAATATTATAGGCTAAACGTTGAACAGTTGGATTGGAAAAAATATACTTTTCATAAGATTTTCATCTGACTGTTTCAATATCAAAATCAAATATCAACTTAAGTGTGAATAACTTTTGTTTTTTTGTGTTTTGTAGAGTTTAGAATGAAGACTGCAAACTTCTGGAAGAAGAGTGTTATCATATATACCTTTTTTATAGTTGCCAGTCCGCAATTATTAGAATCAACAATACAAGTTACTCCGTCTGGTAACTTAACCAAAAATATGACTTGCGAGTTCACAATTTTGAATCCAGAATCTGTTAAACGAATGCTTGACCAGTTTGTACTTGTTGAATCAGCCGATTTGGTGTTCTTTAACATAGAAGTCAACCAAGAATTCTTGAATGAAACCGCTTATGACAACATACACGAGAACGGTATTTTAAGATGGATATGGGTCTCGAAATCTAAAACTGACATACTTTCCTACCCTGTAGATTTGGACGGAATTACACTTCAGTTAACAAAGTCAACAGAAAGAACAATTGACGTTAGTGTCAATGCAACAACTTACATATCAAACTATTCCATATGCGTCTCTTCGCTTTACCAGACACTGTCCGACCAGCTTTTAGATAAAAACTCGACTGACTGGAAATTTTGTCACAGATATTTTAAAGGGCAGCAATGGAAACATGTAATGAATAACATCCTTGGATCCTGGCTGGGGTATGACTTTGAGTGTTTTAATACATTCTGTTCGAGTATAGAATGTGCAGATATTGTTGAAAAGGGAACAGTTAACATTGTCATCAATTTATTTATATTTCTGCTGTGTATTAACTTGCCTTTATTTTACCTTTTTCTTCCGAAAAGGCAAAACATCTCCCCTAATCATGCTATGCATTACTATAATGGTGATAGCCCTTATAGTTTTGCTAGACTTTTCTTACATTTGAATAAAAATTCTCAGACAGTCAATGTAAAGACAAACAAATCATTTCCAGAATGGCTACAGGTTTTATGGGAGGATAGTAGTATTTTGAATCCAGAGGCTAAAGTTTTGTCGTTTTTTTATTTTGTTCTTTTGGGAGTATACCTTTTACAAACCTTGTATCTCAGAAGTGCAATAGCTGATTATGATAAGTATGTTGATATTTATCAGCCATATGTATATGGATCAGACGACATTTTGACCAACATCTATTTATTTACAGGTTCTTTTTTTATTATTTTACCAGTGTTGTTGGTATTTATGTCATACTATGGGCAGTCAGAAAATACCTTTTTCTCTTTCAATCCATTTGGAATAATTAATTTTAATCAAATTGATAAACAACAAGACAATTCTATTAAATATACAGGATACACCCAGTTTGCAAATAAATTTCTCATAAGAATATCTTTTTTTTTCAAAAGAGAATTGTGGATTCAGACATTTTCTATGAAATTTTTTCTACGGAAGTGTCCTCGTTTGGTTCGAATATTGCTTTTTCTAGTGTATCTTCCATTAGTTACACCGTTGAACATAACACTATATGCTTTGGTTTTTTTGGTTCCAACTATTCCCTTTATAATTGAATGTTTTATATTGTGCCCTGTGAAATATATCTACTCGAAAGTAGAATCTCTTTGCAGAGATGACAAAGGGTATTGTTCTATGGGCTGTTTTTCAATTATAGTGGTATTTGTATGGCTTTTGTTATACCTTATAAGCATATCCTGTCAGTATGGCCTTTTTATTGTATACTTCATTTATGCATTCAAGCCATATTTTTTATTTGCTACACAGTTTGTATTCAAACTCATTGTGTACACTATTTTTGTTGCTGGGCCTCTATTTTCAACATCTGGAACGTCTTATCAGTTTTGGGCAATATCTCTTGCTGCCTTAGTTTATATTTTGAAATACACAATGACATTTAATTCGAATTACAAATACCTACTGGAAAAAGTATTAAAACTAAGAAAGCATGTAAAAGAAAATTCTTGTATTAACATGGCAAATACACCTGGTCCTTCTGGTAACTCGAATACAGATGCGAGTATTACTAATTCAAATGTTACATGCTCTCAACAATTACATTTACTAATTGATAAAAATAAGGCATCTGTACATGTACCTGTTGAATTGTTTGATCAGATCGCAAAAGAATTTATGCCATTAAGAATTCAACTTTTTATCTTATTCCTTAAGCTTTTCTTTACTGGGATATTTCTGTACGTAACTTTTGATAGTATAAGTAAAGGTGGAAGTGATGGCTTCCTTGTGACTCAAATACCATTAATTATTACTGTTGTTCTGCCTGCTATAGCTGAAAGACTATGCTCACCGTCAAGTATAGAAGATGACATAAAAATGAATGAGGAGGATATCAGACTTATGATACTTAATTATGGTAGTCCAACTACACCAAACACTGTAGATGTCAGTGATAATAAGGTAAATGAAAATGTGAGTCCCCTAAATCCATTCCCTTTTTTTTCTAAACATTTTGCTGTGATGTTTCCTATCATCTACACTTGTAAATGTGTTTTTACATCAATTTTCTTTTGTTGTAAGGACTGTGAAGACGATATCGATATCGAAGTTGGTCCGGAAGACACGAATAGCGATAGAAATAGTAGAGTAAATTACAATTCATTGTAGCGAAGTGGAAATGAACATACTAGTATGTACGCATATAAAAAGTATTTTTTTTCCTCAGAAAATTTGTTTTCATCGTTTACTTGTAATTATGTTGCCCTTTAATGTAGCGTACGGGTGAAGGGAATTTTGGTGTACTGTGATTGCATTTGTTTAGTATAATCAAGGAAGCTGATAACAATATTCTTGATATGCTATAATTATTTACTCATGAATAACGTCAGCGTATATTTTTAGTATACATTTTGAAATACATGTAAATAATTTAGGGGATTTCTTAAAGGACTTTGAGAAAGGTTTTTATCCTTCATAAATTTGAAGAAAAAGAAGATTACAATGGATACTCTAAAAATCTTTTGAAAACTTGTAGATCTGTCAGGGTTTACAGTTTTAGGGTCTACTTGACGAGTGGTATCTTATAAACCAGATTCCTATTACATATTGGAAATGTACAATGAATGAGTTAGATACCAACCAATTAACTTTAGTAGGATGACAGAACATGTTATTTTATATATTGTTTATATATCGCAATTTTGTTTATTTTTAATTTTGTCAGAAGGGAGGTAAAAGAAGAATGGTTCTCTTAAAAATAAGTAAATGAAATGTATCTTGAAAAGTTTTATCTTTGTATGTTATTGAAAGAAACAGTATATTTCGGTGTTTACTTGGTTTTGTGTGTGTGTAAGTGTTGTTTAGTAAGATGGGTTTTTCTATTGAGATTGTTATTTAATTGCTTTTTATCTAACTGTTTTAAAATATTATCATGTTGTTTTTTTAACCGCTTTTAAATCATATGTATCATATAAGACACATCCATCAAGACGTAAGCCCAATTAGATGTATATATATAATTTACAACAAGATATCAAGGTTTATGCAATAATGTAGATTTAGAGATAAATTAGAAGGGATCTTTCAGTAATCGAAATGCATGATACATGAAGGACATCCAATCACATTTCATGACATCTTGGTGTTTAAAGATATCTCAACAGATATATGGCTTATTCATAGAATCATATAAAATGATCAGGACGAATTGATATAATTTGTTGAATCCGAATGTAAAGAATGCTTAATTTTCGAGTAGAAAATATTCTTATGTTTAAATCAGATTGAAGGTTTTGTTGTACTTAAATCACTATTGTTATGTGAAATCATATAAAAGATAAATTAAAAAGTATTTTATTTAGAAATAAATTATAATGTTTACTTCTAAGAAATAAATGTGTTAAAACATATTGAAACAACTCGTGTTACTGTTGTTTTTCTCTTATAAACGAATTGAAGTGTTTCCATCTGTTTTGGTTTGTGACCCGGATTTGTTTTCGCTTAATCGATTTATGACTATGGAACAGCGGTATACTACGTATCAATTTTCATTGCACTAGTACACATTTTTTAAAGGCCTAGTTGAAGTCCGCCTCCGGGGTCAGGATTTTCTCGATTGATAACATTTGGTTGTTTTTTACACTTTGGTCGGATTGTTGTCTCTTTGGCACATTCCCTATTTCTATTTTTTACTGTTGCCTTTATTTAGAAAAATAGCATCAATGGCTGATGAGTGTGCTTATACTCATTATATTAATTAGAATACATTCACATTACCAATTATCACAAAAATCAAAGTACTGAAAGACCTTAAGGTAAGCCATCTCAAAATTTAAAAAAAAATCCTATACTTTGTGTACTCCCATTTAAAAATAAATCAACGAAATGCTCTTCAGATAAACTTATGGTGCCATATCCTAAGTGTCTAAAAAAGGTCCATTTATAAATCATTCCTACATTATTTTTATTGAATAAAGGACAAATCATTTTGGATTGTTTGGTCTCTTTAAAAGAAAAGTCCAACATAAAAATAAATTAACTCCTACTTGATGCTGTTCAATTAAGAGCCCTTAAATGCCCTTCTTGGTTGAAAACCTTGATGAGGTTTAAAATACAAAGTACTCGGCTGTTGTCTACTCAATGGTCGGGTTGTTGTGGCTTATAAACATTCCCCATTTCCATTCTTTATTCTAAAGTCTTGTTCTGTTTAAGCGGATAATAAGCCATTTAGTTCTGGAGGAATTGTGCCATGTGAAAGTGTGGAAATATCAATCTTCAGCCAGATATAATTTTGTGTGATATAATTTTATGTTTAAAAAGTTTGTAATTGTTAAATCTTTCAGAGAAGACTTCGGATTGGTTCAATTTAATTTGGAAAGTCTGTATTTGATCCTTACTTTAATAAAAAGTTCTAAGTTAAAGTCTATTGCGTACCATCCTGAATTCGAAGTGTCTTAATAGTTATCAAAGGTACCAGGATTATAATTTAGTACGCCAGACGCGCGTTTCGTCTACATCAGACTCATCAGTGACGCTCATATCAAAATATTTATAAAGCCAAACAAGAAAAAAGTTGAAGAGCATTGAGGATCCAAAATTCCAAAACGTGGTGCCAAATACGGCTAAGGTAATCTATGCCTGGGATAAAAAAAAAATCCTTAGTTTTTCGTAAATTCAAAGTTTTGTAAACAGGAAATTTATAAAAATGACCACATTATTGATATTCATGTCAACACCGAAATGTTGACTACTTGGCTGGTGATATACTCGGGGACGAAACGTCCACCAGCAGTGGCATCGACCCATTGGTGTAAATAGTTATCAAAGGTACCAGGATTATAATTTAGTACGCCAGACGCGCGTTTCGTCTACAACAGACTCATCAGTGGCGCTCATATCAAAATATTTATAAAGCCAAAAAAGAACAAAGTTGAAGAGCATTGAGGATCCAAAATTCCAAAACGTGGTGCAAAATACGGCTAAGGTAATCTATGCCTGGGATAAGAAAATCCTTAGTTTTTCGTAAAATTCAAAGTTTTGCAAACAGGAAATTTATAAAATGACCACATTATTGATATTCATGTCAACACCGAAATGTTGACTACTGGGCTGGTGATACCCTCGGGGACGAAACGTCCACCAGCAGTGGCATCGACCTATTGGTGTAAATAGTTATCAAAAGTACCAGGATTATAATTTTATACGCCAGACGCGCGTTTCGTCTACATAAGACTCATCAGTGACGCTCATATCAAAATAGTTAAAAAGCCAAACAAATACAAAGTTGAAGAGCATTGAGGACCCAAAATTCCCAAAAGTTGTGCCAAATACGGCTAAGGTAATCTACTCCTGGGGTAAGAAAATCCTTAGTTTTTTGAAAAATTCTAAAGTTTTGTAAACAGAAAATTTATAAAAATGACCATATAATTGATATTCATGTCAACACCGAAGTGCTGACTACTGGGCTGGTGATACCCTCGGGGACGAAACGTAAATAGTTATCAAAGGTACCAGGATTATAATTAAGTACGCCAGACGCGCGTTTCGTCTACATCAGACTCATCAGTGACGCTCATATCAAAATATTTATAAAGCCAAACAAGAACAAAGTTGAAGAGCATTTAGGATACAAAATTCCAAAACGTGGTGCCATATACATCAAACGAATGGATAACAACTCTACATGTATATTCCTGACTTAGTAGATGCATACTAATATCGAAAGCGAAGCGAAAGCAAAGCGAAAGCAAAGCGAAAGCAAAGCGAAAGCAAAGCGAAAGCAAAGCGAAAGCAAAGCGAAAGCAAAGCGAAAGCAAAGCGAAAGCAAAGCGAAAGCAAAGCGAAAGCAAAGCGAAAGCAAAGCGAAAGCAAAGCAAAAGCAAAAGCAAAGCGAAAGCAAAGCGAAATCAAAGCGAAAGCAAAGCGAAAGCAAAGCGAAAGCAAAGCGAAAGCAAAGCGAAAGCAAAGCGAAAGCAAAGCGAAAGCAAAGCGAAAGCAAAGCAAAGAAATTCATTTGCATGTAATTTAAAAGATAAAGTAGTCGGTTTTGGAAATATTTTTTTAATATTTTGTTACTGAAATAAGAAGACTATTGATTATATACACATGGAAAAAGGTATTGCAACACCTTGATTTTTAAACATTTGAAAAATCAGCCTCTTATTTTGGATGGAATATGATAAATTATTTGTAAAATAATATTGAAACGTAGTGTATGATAACATTGGCATTTAAACGAACCAAAAATGTGTGAAAAAAAATGTTTTATCTAACCAAAATTTTTATAACAAAATGAAGTGTTTTTTGTACAAAAAAAAGCATTTTACAACTTTTACTGTAGTCGAACTTTACAATGTCAGACATTTCAAAATTAATCTTTAGATGATTATTCACATCATGGTTGATCGTTATACACCAAAGAATTAGTACTTTGTGCGCAGCCTCCATTCCAACGGATAACCGCATCTTAACGTCTTCTGATTCCTGCCATAAGTCGACTAATTTGTTGCTAAGGTAGCAGCAACTATTCCTGACAAAGGGTATTGTTTATTTCATGACGTGTTTGAACTGGGGTGTCCTTTCGTGCACTTTACGCCAAAAGTGTCCAATATATGCTCGATATGGTTCAAAATTGGGCTACATTCGGGCCAAGGAAGATAGGTCGAATTCCATTGGAACAATGGATCTTCCTCCACGATGTTAATTTTTGAGAACGTGTTTTTCAACAGACTGTCGGCATTCCAATGGGAACAAACTGTGCCCCTCTACTTGCCGACTTGTTTCTTTGGTATTATGAGGCTGATTTCATGCAGGAACTTCTTAGGAAGAAAGACAAGAAGTTAGCAATATCCTTTAACTCTATTTTCCGCTATATAGATGATGTTCTTTCACAAAATAATTCAAAATTTGGTGACTATGTTGAACGCATCTATCCCATCGAACTAGAGATAAAGGATACTACAGATACAGTTAAGTCGGCCTCATATCTTGACTTACATCTAGAAATTACAAATGAGGGTTGGTTGAAAACAAAACTTTACGACAAAAGAGATGATTCCAGCTTTCCAATTGTGAACTTTCCATTTCTAAGTAGCAACATTCCAGCAGCACCTGCATACGGGGTATATATCTCCCAATTTATACGATATTCCCGTGCTTGCATTTCCTATCATGATTTTCTTGATAGAAGGTTGCTGCTCAAAAGGAAGCTATTAAACCAAGAGTTCCAAATGATGAAGTTGAAATCATCCCTTCGTAAATTTTACTGACGCCATCACGAGTTGGTTGACCGTTATGGAATAACCGTTTCACAAATGATATCGGATATGTTCCTTACGTCGTAACTACAATCCCCTTCCCTTTCATGAACGTGACTAACCGAATTAGACTATTTACCGGATTTGTGATCACATAAGCAACACGACGGGTGCCACATGTGGAGCAGGATCTGCTTACCCTTCCGGAGCACCTGAGATCACCCCTATTTTTTGGTGGGGTTCGTGTTGTTTATTTTTTAGTTTTCTATGTTGTGTCATGTGTACTATTGTTTGTCTGTTTGTCTTTTTCATTTTTAGCCATGGCGTTGTCAGTTTATTTTGGATTTATGAGTTTGACTGTCCCTTTGGTATCTTTCGTCCCTCTTTTCCAACTTTGGCGAGCTCTGCACTATATTGGATACGGGCAACTTTGTGTCTGTTCGTAGGCAAAGTCCCCGAAATGGTCTTATCGCACGATAACCAGTAGCGATGCCCCGATCTCGAACAGTTCTTGTTTAAAGGCTCTTGTATGGTCATTACTCTCTTTTTAGGATTGTATTGTGTTCAATGGGTTTACTTCTGACCAACCTTCATTATGCTTGATTTTCCCTAGCAAATGTTATAGGGAGTCTTCTTGATCTCGGAATGTCTTTAACATCGTTTGTTGCCTGATTTTTATTTTCGAAACGACTTACAGTGGAATGGTGATGACCAACAATACGTGCAATTGTCACAACGACATACCTGTTTCTCTCATGCTGATTATCTGCCATCTTGCTGCAGTTATGAGTTGTGGATGACCAATTACAAGGTGTCAATCACATAACTTTACAAACTTGATTATTTAAAGTGTTGAAAACACTGCGGATAAAAACATCTGTTTTATTGTTTACGAGTACAGTAGCTGCATGTGCAGATAAGAACTTATCGAGTCGATATTTATTGATTAACCTCAGGTGATATTTATTAATGTTTAACTAGTTCTATTTCAACAAATTATATCACAAAAACATAAAGAGTATTTTTTTATTTTGAATTTCAATTTGGTGTTGTAATACTTTTTTCCTTGTGTATATACTAGTAACCGGCTACTCCTTTAGAGGAGTTCCATTGCTACTGTTCTGGACATACCATTAAAGGAAACTGAAATAAACAAATATACTTATTAATATGTATCTTTTACATTTTGTTTGCAGCAACTCTCCTATGTTTGACCCATATTTTAAAATTGAATGTGGCTCATATATATGACGCTGAATCTATTATTTCGAGAATTTTATAATAGCATACTATTTTTTTCGTCATTTGAAATTCCCTAGTGAAAGATAATATTCTGTTTTAGTATGCAACTCATTTTTGAAGGTAGCAGAAGATATTAGATGTTACAACAAAGTCAATGTCGCAATGCAGCAAAGGAGTATTTTCACGAAGGGTATATACTTTGCCCTAATTATTGTTCAGGCCAAAATACTATAATAGCTTTCACATTGATTACCAACTTTCCGTTTTGAATTTTGCATGGAGCTCGGTTTTTTGGGTAACTTACTTTTTTAAGAAGAATGAATAGAATTATAGCATTATAATAACTATCCTCCATTTGTGTACTCTTTATAAAGACAATATTCTTTTACTGCATATATGATCTACTGTTAAAGTAAAACGTACATTCAAAATCTTTAACTATTTTCATAGACAAATAGAAAATGGACCATGGTTAACCTGAGAGATTTGGTAAAATTCAAATCGATATCCCTTTCCAGAATAGAATATATACTAGTCAACAAAAGAAACGATACACGACTTTGAAATAAAATTTCATAAAAAAATAGTAAATATAAACCAAAATGAGATACACTATTTTAAAAAGCTTTCATTTGCAATGTATGCACATGTGATAATGAAAATAAAACTTGTCGGAAAGTATCTAAATTCCGTGTGAACGATCAAAGGATGCAAATTAGTTTTGCGGAAAGTTGAATAAAAATCGACACATAATTTTCTTAGTACTGAAAAAAAATCAAATTTGTTAAAAATAGTCAATATGCTTATCAAGTAATGTTCATGTTGTAACTAATGGGTTGAAAAATTGTTTTTTCAATTTTTTGGGGAAAAAAGTGTTTTTTTGAAATCTCAAAAAATGCAAAAAAAAATAATTTTATATTCGTCTCAAATCAATGGTTTATATATGAAAACAACACACAGTAAATTTGGAACCTTTCGAATTAGTTTTAAGATTGTTACCGCTTTTTGTCGAATATCACTTTACACATACTGTCTATGGTAAATCAGTTGATAATGTATACATTTTAACGAGTTCTCGTGAGGCCGAACTTTGCCTAAAAAATAAACGAAGAAACTGTATGATTTTTAAAAACAAATTGATGGCAAACACTGTCTCTACCTTCAAATGAGAGGTTGGCATCATTAGTTGGAACTTCTGTTTTTAAAATTGTCGTTTTATGTAAATTTTGTAAAAAAAAAAAAATCGCAAAAAAAACATCACGAAAGGAAAAAAAATATTCTTTTTAAACGGATTTAAATTTCCATAATGATTAAGTATTACTACCTTTAATATTGGTCCAATGAACGGAAACTGTATCTTTAATTTGAAAAAAAGTCTTGTATCGTTTCTTTTGTTGTCTAGTATATGCTTTTAAAAACGTCTAGGCCGTTTCAATATTGTTTTATTTTGTGCGATTCATCCAAAATGTTCAATTCCCAAATCTTTTATAGAGTCCAACATTTAAAATTTTGTAAAGTAAACTAAGAACTGACAAATCTGATCAGTCTCCCCTAATGAAAATATATTTTTTGTTATACCGTCAAAGCTTATTGTGCTTTTAATAAAAGAAAAAACCAAGCTGTGTTTGTGTCTCTCTCTACTAATTGATTTTATATAGAATACATATTCTGGATTATCAGTCGACGAAAATTTTCCATTAGTTCACGCACGGTTGTCAACAGTCAAGATTTTATAATACTATATTGTAATTTTGAAATCCCTTTTGTATATGCTTTACTCCTAATCAAAGTCACACTTATGTAATTGAAAGATTTTATGCTTAGAAAAGCTGGTTCATACACCAGACCTGCAACAGCTTACAATCGAGATGCATCTTAATCACTGCTCATTCTTTTCTGGGACATAATATACGTTCAATATAGTAGTCTTCGATCTTTCTCAAACTCAAAAAAAAAAGAAGAAAAAAGATTATATCACAAACAAAATGTTTCTAAACAATTATTCTCTGCAATTTTGTAAAAACTAATTTTTTATCACGATTGACTAGTCATGATAAAGGATATACTCGTGTTTAGCTAATTGCGTTATTGTGCAAATTTTTAAATGTCTATGAACCTTCCAATCTTGCTATTATAACTTCAATCACCTTTGTTTGAGTCATGGACCACAACCATTCCTTATGTTTCCTTTTATTTTACGTTTGTTCCTCTTATATAAAGAGAAGAGAAAATCCCTTATTTAATACAGCCGTAAAAGTGAGAGAGAGGTATGGCTAGCTATAACATCAGGTGTAATCCGTCATTCTCTACATATAGATGGCGGTTCCAATTCAGGGGAGTGACAGTTGTTTTCCATTCGTTGTATGTGTTTGAGCTTTTGATTTTCGCATTTTAAAAAGGACTATTGATTTTTAAATGGAGTGCGGTATTTTTGACATTTTTTACAGTACACTTAAAGGATAACCAAAGCATAGTTATTTTTAGTTTATTTTCGTGTACATACTTCAGTTCGTTGTCAGGGGCGGATCCAGGATTTTGGAAAGGGGGGGCGAAGTAATAAATTTCGCGAAAAATTTTTGGGGACTTTATTTTTTGCTAAAAAAAACATAAAATAAGTGTAAAATGCATTTTATTTAAAGTGTAGGGGCTGGACATTTTTGGTGCCGTATTCTCTACATTGATTGTCTATTATAAAATGATTGAATGGATCCAGTACCATTTAATATATTTGAAGTGGAATTTGTCAGTAAAAAATGGACATGGGAAATTCCCGTTTGTTGTATGGTTAGTTAGCATAACTTTACAGATTTCTTGTTGTGAACAAGATATACGGCTATTCAATGAAATTCACAATACGACCGACACGAAGAAAAACAAACAAGAAATTTTTATCCATTGAAATGTTTGCTTGAAATGTTTCACCAAACAATGGAAGCGAGGGGTACAAATCAACCAAAAGGCTACGAATTCGAATATGAATCGGAAACGAAAATGAAGTTGTGAATAACGTTCGACACATGGAGTCATATAGGCCACACCCAGCAGGCCGGTTGCAGTCGGGCTTTGAAAAAAATATTCAGTATATCAGTTCGGCGGAACAGACCTTCCGGTCAGATATGGGATTCACATGCAATCCTCCCCCCCCCCAAAAAAAAAAATACTCCCGGTTTTTTTTTAGAGTGTAATGGAGTATAATTTTCTGTTTGGTGGAATTGTGATAAAGA